>NC_056734.1:438426810-438691810 GCF_019279795.1 Protopterus annectens | reverse complement strand
CCAGCATCTCAAACCCAATTATCAATCCCAATGACTCTACCTGCACCCAACTGGCCAATTAGTTCTGCAGTAGCAGAAGAACCTCAGGCAGGTGAGATCACTATGGCCCATTTTTCCTGCCCAGGAACCTCCCATGAGCTCAGCTGCAGGAGACAGGTGGAAGAGAATAGGACAACCTTGCAGGTCATTCAGGGTAGTCTATCATCTCCCATGGCAGTACCCCCTCCCCCCAGTCAGCAGCTTTTCCAAGCTCCAATATAGCCACCCCTCCAAGGGTTCCACTCACCTGAAACTGGGATTGTACACAGCAACAGCAGACTCAATACACCCAAGTTCCACTGGGTATACACCTAGTGTTTCCACCAAGTGTCACCCATGTGGTGAACCAGACCAGTCACCCTCCAGCAATAATGGGTGAGGGGGCAGCAGCCACTCACTCCCATCTCCCCAGCCAGCTCTTGCATGGGTCTGAGCCACTATTTAAACTCAGGTCACCTGCAATGTAGTCCTGGCTTTATCCATTTACACCATGGAGTGGCTGTGCCTCATTAAAGCTCTGGAAACCCATGTATATAGTGCAGTTGCAACAACTATTCTGCTATTAGTAATTTCATTGCAGCTGTCATATTTTCACTGGAGCACCATTATCCTTAAGCACATGGAGTTTTGGCCACATCACATTTGCTCACATTTGCAGTGTCAGAAAAACTAACCTTATTCAACAGCAGCTTATGCACCTGGAAGTCAATCCTGCCTTCCAGTCTTTGCAAAATCTACATGTTCTTCCAGTGCTTGCATGTTTTTCTGGATATTAGTTTCCTTTCACCTCCCAAAAAATACAGATCGACTAGTGCTGTCCATATATGTATATGATGTATTCGCTCTTGCCCTCGGGGCCCAGTTTGTGACAGTGTTTATGAAGTAGCCTGCTTAATTAAAAATCCTAGATTTTTAATTTAGGATTGGTTTCTAAAACATAATAAATATTCCCAACAGGTGCTACAGACTTTAGCCTGAACATACTTCTACCACCTCCTAATAAAAAAAATAAATAAATAAGAGTATAGAGCAGAATGCCACACAGACAGTGAAACCATTTTGAATTACTACACTAACCTCAACAGTGCACATGCCAGGTCTCCCCTGAAAGTTTCTAAACATTCAATGTACCAAAAACTGTTACAACACAAATTTCAAGGAATCTCGCTGTTAATCTGAGCATAGCAATTGTACCAAACGTCTGGGGCAAATTTACTCTGTCCCATAGTTAAATCAATACTTATTCTTTGTGTCACAATACATTAGCTTTCTGAAAATAACATATATGCATATGTAAATTGTTTTTTTTTTTACTCCTTGGACAAAACATACATATCTGGTTCTCCACACATTTTTGGGTAGCTAGCCTTATTTTTCCAGCAAAAAAGAGGGGCATAACTGTACTGTGGACAGTAAAAGCATGTTCACACACTTAATTCTCCTGTTAGATAACTCAGAGCACCATGTCAGCAAAAACTGAGGCCTTGGCACAGCAAATCCTACACAGTTTTGTTGATTGATTTTCTTGGGGGGTGCTTAAGGCACAAATACAGAAAGGTGAAGATTTACATTGGTACTAAACAGACAAGAGATGCTCACACTGTGCTGTTCTTGCTAAATCTGTGGCAAAAACTTCTCTACATACAAAGAATGCTAGTGTATACAGCCATTCCTTTTTGTTGATCAAAAAGGATCCCAGCACAGTTATTTTGTAGGACTTGCCCTTCTGGCACACACGGATACCAACATGCACTCAATTAGCGTGGGGCAAAGCGGACAGCTGCTGTGAGCACAAGCTGCCAGGGGGGGTCAAAATTGGCAGTTGGTGGTGTGGGAATGCAATGGCAGCACTGATTTTTGAAGCTGTAAGGCTTTGCACTTCAGCTTATAGAATATTTTTTTTCCTCAAACTTGAGTTGACAGGTGTGCTACTTTCGGGATATATGCACTGCATCAGATGAGCTGCCTAAAGCTCTGCATCCATTTTGATCTTGTATAGGACAACAGCATTTGGTCTGAATTCAGAATGCTTCTGTGCCTTGTCACACTGCTTAGCCTCAGTGTGCAGTGGTTATGCCAACACTATTTAGCCTCACACATATTACGGTTTGCATTTTTGGCAGTTCTCACCTACACAAGATTCACTCACTAATATCTAAACCTTCCTCTATGAATTGTAGCTGCATATGTGTCCTAGCCAGGTTTACAGTTTCACACAATTTAGGCTGCAGATTCTATAAATAAGCATATTTGGAGCTAGACTACTACAAAGAACCAAACCCATCTCCAAGCAAGGGCACCAACAATATAAACATTTTATTCATGGTTAGCCCTGCCAGGGACTGCTCATATTGTGCTTAACTGCCATGACCACTACTCCAAGCAGATATATAGTTATGCTCTGCCAAGTCAATAGCAGGAGACTGTTCTGCATGCACTGTAAAATTCCATATATATCCTCAGTGCCAATCTGATCTTCACTTTCTCACAACATGCATGTCATAGTAAGACCTTTTCACTGCCAGTTTGTGAGCTTAGCCACAAGTTCATGCAAGAGAAAAATCTTGCATGTCTTGGTGCACACACTTTTTTTATATCTCGAAGATAGTTGAAATTTCACCTGTTGGTTTTTAAAAAATATGCAAGGTACAAGCTCTGCTCATGAAGATGAAAATGTGGGTGTAGTGAAGAGGGCCAAAAATTCACTTCCTTTTCAAAATCTTACTGGAAGGCTTCTGGGTTACCACAAGATTTAGACTGTCCTAGGAAGATAACTAAAGAAACCATGCAATTTGAGGGACTGAAGGTCCATACAAGACTTGTGGACTGGTCAGCTAGGGCCCAGATGAAGCCCTAGGAGAAGCTTCCTTCCATTTGGAGATGACAAAAGGAATACCACACTTGGCAAAACAGGAATATGACTTGGCCTCACACATTTTGGCTCAGTAAAGACCCACCATGCGTGGACAAACTGAAGCTCAAAATGATGCAAATTCCACCACAAGAAAGATAGCTACACACTAACACCACGTTACAATTTAAAAAGTGACACTAACCACAAGTTACAATTTCTAAAGTGGCAGCAGAAGCAACTGATAGGAGCACAAACAAGTTTCCATGCTGGTGCATATTCAGTGTGAATCTAACCCCTGTATTTGTGAATTGGTTTAAAGCTTAAAATCAGCACCAGATGTCATTTTCTGACCCATTTCCACTAGCTGGACTAAATATTTTATTAGACAGTAAATGTCATGAAAATTTATTGCAAGCCTTTCCATACAATGTAAAAAGCAGAAATCTACCTGCCAGGGAAAGAACAAAGTCAAAGTTCAAAGAATAAAGCCAAAAAACACTTTATTCACCACAAATATTCGAAAGTTAGATAAAAGAATGGATAGTTATCACAAAAATGCAAAGATTTAATTCATAAGCAAAGTACAAAGGCAAGTGTGTACAGATTTCTTTCACTGCTTCAGACCCAATTCAAAAGCACTAATCAATCATTACCTTAAATATTAGCCTAAAATTCCCAATCCAGTCAGTGACATTACCCGACCAATCACCAAGTGAGATCAGTTCATTCATAAAAATTGCATCAGTAAGAAACTCTGATTAAGGCAGCAAATCAGGTTCACAGCAAGTCTTACAAAACCAATCAGAAATATAGTAGCATGTTAATTTAAAAGCATTCATACAATAGCTATGCCAATTTGGTGCTGACATACTGGGAATCTGGACACGTTCTGAATAACCCTTTTGCTCAGAAAGTACAGTTGTGTGCACCTACCATAAATGTAGATGTTAGAGTGTCTTCACTGTTGCAGTCATGACTGTAGGGTTCTCCCTTGCCGGCAGGCAGCCCTCGATCGGCCAGAATCCCAAAGTCTGGGTCCGGCGTCGGCTGTTTAACCCTGCTCCCTGACGTCAGAGCGCCTGGAGTATAAAGCTGACAGCAGACGCCATCTTCTCCAGTTTTTCTTGCCCCAGATGTCAGGAGTCCTAAAATGAAAATGGTCCCACAACCTTTGCAAATACACCTCAGAAGAATGGTGAAAAAAAGGAACCAGACAAAAGTAAAAATAAGAGGGGACAGGAGGGTGGGAAACCCAGACTGCAACAGTGAAGACACTCCAACATCTACATTTATGGTAGGTGTACACAACTGTACTATGTTCGTGTTTCACTGTTGCAGTCATGACTGTAGGGTAGAATCCCAAAGCTGAAGGAAAGGGAGGTGGTCAAAGGAGGGGCGGCCAAAAGGCCCTGCAAAACTGCAGAGGCAAAGCCTGCCCTAGACTTAGAGTAGAGAGGCAAATTGTAGTCCTTAGAGAAATTATGCACTGAACTCCCAAGTTGCAGCTTCCAAAATGTCCTTAGTAGGAACTCCCCTAAGGAAGGCTGCATGCTCCCTGGGATTTGCTTTCCATGGTGTGAATAACAAAATCTGATTCCATGAGCAATCCATTTAGAAATGGTCCGTTTAGAAATGGCTTTACCTTGAGAACTAGAAGCATAAGAAACAAACAATTGTTCTGATTTTCTGATGCCCTTGGTTCTATTCAGGTAAAAACGTACTTATGTACATCCAAGGAATGTAAGATCCTTTCCCCTTTATTTTGGGGAGTGGGAAAAAAGGTTGGCAAGTGTATAGTCTGATTTAAAGCCACTTTGGAAAACACCTTAGGCATGAAAGTAGGATTAGTCCTCAAAGATACACTGTCTTGATGAAAAATATAAGGTTCCACTGCCATAAGAGCTTGTAACTCTGAAACTCTCCTGGCAGAGGTAAGTGCCAACAGGATAGCTGTCTTCCAAGATAAAAACTTGATGTCAGCAGAAGCGGCAGGCTCAAAAGGAGGCAAGGTTAGTTTTTCCAAAACATAATGGAGATCCCAAGCAGGAATAGGAGGAGATCTAGGAGGTCTTAAGTTCTTAGCTCCTCTGAGGAACTGTCTCATGAGCTGGTGGGAAAAGATGGGAGGGTCTGTATTATAATGAGCAGAAATAGCAGAAGCATGGATCTTAATGGATGAGAGAGAGACCCTTATGCAAGAGATCCGTCAAGTAAAGTAAAATTAAATGTTAGGAAGAAGAGGATCAGAATCCCGAGTCTGCATCCAGGAACAAAATCTTTTCCATCCCCCCCCCCCCAGAGTAAGATTTCCTAGTGCTAGGATGTCTAGCTTCTAAAATTACATCCATAACCTGCTTGGGAAGGAAAGAAGAAATCAAAGGCCCTGGATTAACCAGGCCGCCAGGCTGAGAGTTTTGACATGTGTAGAACCTGACCCTGACGCTGGGACAGAAGGTTCGGAGACGGAGGTAAAACCCAAGGAGGCTCCAGACATAGGTTCACTAGAGTTGGATACCAAAACTGCCGAGGCCAATTCGGAGCCAACAAGATCTTGGGTTTGTCCCGTTTTTTTTTCTTCAATAAAATTCGTGGAGGTGGAAAGGCATATCCCGAGAGGTTCCTCCAACTGAATGACAGGGCATCCACTTTCCAAGCCTCCTCGTGAAATGTCCTGGTGCAAAACTTCTGTAGCTGATGATTTAAATGGGATGCAAAGAGATCTATGCAAGGACATCCCCATACTGTTATCATCCTGAATATTTTGGTGTCCAGCATCCACTCGTGTGGATCCGAAATGTTTCTGCTCACTGTCTGCCAGTAAGTTTTGTTTCCCTGGTAGAAACTGGGCTTGAAGGTCCAGATTGCAAGCTAGAGCTGTGTCGCATAAATCCATGGCTAGTCTGCAAAGGGGATAGGAATGAGATCCCCCTTGCTCGTTTATGTACCACAACTGTGGTGTTGTCTGTCCGTATTAGTAGTTGTCCTGGTTGTAAGATATTCCTGAAGGCCAATAGAGCTTTCTGAACGGCTAACATTTCCTTTACGTTGATATGCAGGTGCTTCTGATCCGTTGTCCAAAGGACCTGCAGACAATTGCCCTGAAAATGGGCTCCCCAAGCATAATCCAAGGCGTCCGTGGTTAGAATCTGAGAGGCAGGAGGTAGACGGAAGTGCTTCCCTATGTTTAGAGCACATGCCCTGGACCACCAAAGAAATTCCTTTTGAAGGCAAGGAAGTACAGGAATCAGCATGTCCAAACTGTGGTAATGCTGTGAACATACACTCTTTAGGTACCACTGTACTTTCCTCATGTGTAGTCTTGCATATGGTACGAGAAGGATGCAGGAGGCCATGTAACCCAAAGCCTGCAGGAATTTCCTTGCAGATAGATGGGTTAGAGCTGCCAAGGTGGGTTAGAGCTGCCAAGGCTTTGAAAGTTGGTGCCAGCTGTAATTGTTTTTCGGATGTCAGAAATGCCACCTGGGTTGCAGTATTTAGAAGAGCACCCAGAAAAGTTATCTGTTGTGATGGTGTCAAATTTGACTTTGTTTACAGAGAATCCCAGGAATTTGAGGAGGTTTTGTACAAAGTCTAGATGCTGGAGCAAGACATCCTTGCTGTCTGCCTGAATTAGGCAATCGTCCAGATAAGGGTAAATTTGAATTCCCTTGAGTCTGCAGTAAGCTACTACTGGAGCCAGGCATTTGGTAAAGACCCTGGGTGCAGTAGACAATCCGAAGGGCAGCGCAGAGAATTGAAAGTGCCTCAATCCGGCCTTGAACCCGAGGTATTTTCTGCGATCCTGCCTGATGGGAATGTGTAAATATGCCTCCTTTAAATCCAAAGTCACCATCCATGCATCTTTGGACAGCATTGGGAGTAACTGCTGCAGAGTAAGCATCTTGAATTTTGGAATCTCTAGAAAGGTGTTCAAGACTGACAGATCCAGAATGGGTCTCCATGAATTTTGCTTTCTTGGGACTAGAAAGAGCCTTGAGTAAAAACCTTTTCCCATCTCTGAAAGAGGTACCAGTTCTATGGCATTCATAGCCAAAAGAGCCTCCACCTGGTTTAAGGCCTCCGTCCATTGATGTTTTGGAAGGTCTGGCCATCCGCTTGGCAAAGTATGAAAGTGGAATTTGTAACCTCTTAAAATCACATCCAAAACCCATTTGTCCTGGGTTATTGGAGTCCAATTTTGGTAGAGAGATTTTTCCTCAGAGAGGGGCTTCCAGGCAATACATCCCTGTAGCCCAACAGAGGGAGTCATTGAGTGTTTCCTTTGAGACTGGCCTGTCCTCTCCTCCCCTAGGGGTAGAAGCAGTCCATTGCCTTGATCTATAAGTAGCTTGAGTTTGAGGCCTCCCTCTGGGGCATCTACATCTACCCCTTTGAGGCCTGTCTGAAGAGGGAAAGGACCAGTTTTTTGATGGCCAATTCCTGCTAAAATCTAGGAGGCTGTACTTGCAAGAAATCTTTAACTGTTTGCATGGATTTCACCTTATCCTCCATCTTTTTAATCACCTCCTCAGCTTTAGATCCAAGCAAAACATTATGCTGAACAGGAGCATCCAATAATTTAGCCTTTACTTGCTCAGGTAAATTTTGTTCCTTTAACCATGCATGTCTTCTAATGACATTGCCAGAGGCAGCAGCCCTACAAGAAGCCTCCAAGGCATCAAATCCGCAGTGTAAAACATGCTTCCCAACTTGTTCAGTGGCATGCAGTAAGTCATGTAGTTCCTTATCCTCTGCACAGGCAGAAATGGAAGAAAATTTCTGTTTTAAGACAGACAAGAGAAACTGCTGATATTTAAGCATATGAAACTGACAGTTTAAAGCCCTAATGGACAAAGTAGCAGAAGTGTACACCTTTTTACCTCATCTTTCCAAGGCTCGAGAATTCTTTTCAGTAGGAATAGGATTTTTGGCAGTAGCAGCCTTAACACCCTTAGGACCCTAGGAAATGGTTTCAGGTCAGCAGTAGGATTCTTGTACAAACACTGATGGGAATCAGGCACCCTGTAGTACCCATCAAGCTTAACAGGAGCAGGAGGAAAAGAGTCAGGGGTTAAATTAGCCTCCGAAAAGGAATCATCCACAATATCCAAAACAGGGGGGATAGCCAGCGGTCTATGTTGGAGAAGAAGAAAATCCCTCAGTCTTTTCTTGGATTCTGAGTACTCCTGTCCCTCCCAGTGAAAATGTTCCCTCATTTCATGCAGAGTTTCCCCAAAGGAAAAATCCTCAGGAGGAGAAGCTGAAGGAATGGAATCTTCCGCATCAGAATCCTCATAAGGAGGAAAAGAATATTCCTGATCAGAAGAAGAAACTGAGGAAACAGAAGCCTGATCAGAGGAATCATAATAAACATCCTGCCTTGGCCTTTTGTCTAGAGGGGGATGAGAACCCCTAATCATTGCAAGTAAATCCTCCGCCATCTTGAGTAACTGTTTCTGGGACTTTGGTGCTGGTTCAGAAGAAGCCTGTGTTGAAGTCTTTGATTTAGGAGTCTTTGCCTTTGTCCTTGGCTTTGCCTTTACCTGAAGCTGAGTAGGCCTGAAAACCCCTTCGGAAGCCGGTACCTGCACAGCGGCTCCGGACCCATCCGAAGGAGCGTTGTCCGAAGGTCCTGCAACAGAGATATTTAAAGGCCTGGTTGGCTCCTCATGAGAGTCCGTTTTGGCCATCGGTTCTGAAATGGCCAACAGGGGCTGCAAAAGCGCCTCACTGATGACGGCCGAACCTGTAGCTGGCTCCACATGTGCACTGTCATCAGATTTGGACCTCGGAGGCCTGTCTTTATCCTTGCGACGCTTGTGAACTCCGGTAGATGGAAGCGTATCCAATGACATTTTGCAGTTAAAACGTCTACCGAAGTAATGAAAGGCAAAATCGTACCTTCGCTTAATTGTACGTTGATTGAATCTAGCACAAAACCAACAACTAGCTACGTCGTGGTCAGGGCCCAAGCAAGGAATACAGTAAGAATGAAAATCCTTATGAGGTATTTGCTTCCCACATGAAATGCAATTAACTTTTTCTGACATCGGAGTGGAGCAAGAAAAAAAAGTTTCCCCAACGGGGTACTTAGCTTTGAGTGGAGAAGAGAAGTCTTCGGACCGAAGTACGTAGAAATATTCGTCAAGAGTCAACCGACCGGCACTTGCGAACTGTTTACACCGCACGGCAAGAAAGACTGGAGAAGATGGCGTCGGCTGTCAGCTTTATACTCCAGGCGCTCTGACGTCAGGGAGCAGGGTTGAACAGCCGACGCCGGACCCAGACTTTAGGATTCTGGCCGACAGAGGGCTGTCTGCCAGCAGGGGAGAACCCTACAGTCATGAATGCAACAGTGAAACACGATGAACATCATAAATATTCTGTTCATGAAGTTTCTCGTCTGGGATGATGCACCACAGAAATTAGGAGAATTTGATTACATGCACACCACCATATTTTTAAGCTTCAATATATTTGTCCAAAATTTGTAGATTTTGGAAATATAAATGGTCAATAGGGATGCCTTAGGTAAAATGGGAACAAGTACGTATAAAAAACATGCAACAAAAACAATCTGCTACAAGAGCTGTATGGACCCAAGACATACCTAGGAACATATTAAATCAATTTGAGACTGCTGCTTCTGCATAACAATGGCTATGATTTACAGAGTATTTGATAAAATGAAATTAGATTGCATATAGTACTTTTAATGTGAATGCTACTTCAGCTAATAAACCTAGAGTTGTGCTAAATTATTCCTGTGACTTGGATGCCATTTGCAATTAGAACTGGCCTACACTCTTGACAGACGATAAAGTAGTGGGAAGTGCACCAAAGTTTTTTTTTTTAAAGCAATCGGTCATTGAAACAGCAGCTTTGTTACAGGAAAGAAAATCATTTTAGATTTGAATGTAAAGGTACATTTCCATGCCGCAGTTGTAGTGCCTGTAAATATATTTCAATTAATTTGTCTATTTGTAAGCCCTTGGGTCTTGAGTTATTGTTGATTTGCATGCAAACTGCAGAATAAATGTCTTTCTATGCAAGCTGCAACTGCTGTACATAGTTTTTTTTATAGGCAAGGCTAATCTGCAGCTTACAGAAAGGATTTTACCACATATGAAGGATATTAGGCATAAGATAATGCACTATAAACATTAGTGAAGCAGGTAGCAATCATTCCTGTAACTTTCTAGTTTTACAGGTGATCAATGAAGACAGAGGAGGCGACATTTGCATCTTAAAATCGAGAAACGTGAATTAGAATGGATAATGGAAATGTGAGCCTACAAGAAACAGAGTTAATGAACATGTTTCTGTAAAACCCATTCTAAAGTTATGTCCACTTCACTAACTTTAGTCACCACATACAATGGAAGTTTTTATACATACACATTTTTCAATAATTTCTGCATTATCTTAGCAACTGACTTTGTATCACATCCCCTCCATCCCATCTACACACACATTTGATGCATATTTTTATATATTTAGCTGTTTTAGTCATTTATTGTGTTTCATTATATATTAACATTCGCTGCTCTTTAGATATACTATCATGAGCAATCTCTTGACAAAGATGTAGAAAGATAGTAACTTATTATAAATGTAATACATTATAATCTATAAAGTACAAAATAATCCACAGGATAAACACTCCATTGTGCAGACAAAGTAAAAATATATATACCAAATAACTAGTCAACAGCGGAGCGACCAAGGTACACAGTCTCTGAATCCTTAGCATAAAACTGTATATTTGTCACAAATAAAACGGTGAGCGCTTTCAAATTTAAGCTTCATCAGACCTTAAAACAAAGAAACCTCTTTTATAAATTATGCAGATTTTTTATTGTCCTACCAGGCTGCTATGTTATGAAGTTAATCTTATGTACTGTACCTTTAAAGAATTAATTTCTTAATTATTGTGTTGAACTGATTGGTGAAAGGATTTTTAAATTTTTATAAGAGGTGTTAAGTTATTTGGTATATACATTATAATCCATGTCATATTTCTGAGATTACATTCTTTTTTACAAATGCTTTCAAAATTAACATGCTGCTATATTTCTGATTGATTAAAGCAACAAATCAGGTTCAAGAAAACTCTTAATTCTTATAGAACCCAAAGAGTTACACCTACTGCTACAATAATGCAATTTTTTTATGAATGAACTGATCTCACTTTGTGACTGGTCAGGTAATACATCACTGATTGGATAGGGAATGCTAGGCTAATATTTAATGTAATGATGGCTAAGGGCTTTTAAATTTGGTCTGATGAAGCAGTGAACGAACTGCGCAAGTGCTTGCCTCCGTACTTTGCTATACGAACATAATCTTTGTATTTTTGTAATATCGACAGAGCTTATTAAACTTTATAATAGTCAGTTGTGAACAATTTTCCATACAATGCCAATTCAACACTCCATCTGCTGGCTTTTTTTTTTTTTTTTCAGAAAAAAGAATTATTAAAATCTTAACATTCACTAAACCCAAGTCTGTATCTAATCAATTACTGTTTGAAAGTTGACCAAAATATATGCCAATCTTTGTAAATTACCTTTTTGTATCTTACTTGGTCAAGAACACAAAAAAAAAAGAACTTTGCCCTTTGAAGTTTCAAATATTGTTCTAAAATTCTAGAGTTTAACTTGCATTTACTTGAACTATACCTCTCCATTCTCTTAGGGCACAAATTCTGAACAAAGAAAAACTGGGAGGGCAAAAGCCCCAAACCAGGGACAGTTTTTGAACTACTGTTCTTGAACTTGGAAACTGCAAGCTTTGTTCTAGCATGCATTCTCTAAAAGGCATGAAGTCTGAAAACAAAGTGCATCCTCAAATGATCACCCTTTATAAAAAATTGACCAAAAGTGGCAACATTCTAAATAGCTGAAAAGTATGGGGTCTTACCCACATAAAATACTGAACAGAAGCAGAGGGCTAAATAAAGTATCCCCTTATTTTCACATTTAAAAATAAAAAAAATTTAGTTGTGTTAGCAGCATTAAGTTTTGATTTTCAGTACAAACTTGCACTGGGAAGAAATGCTGAAAGTAGGAATCTTGCAGGTGGCAACAGAAATCACTAGGTGCATTTCCATCTAAAGTAATAAGACTTTAGCTCCCTGGGTCATGTCTTTATGTGCCCGAAATGTTGCTCAATGTGCTCATATCATATTTCAACCATCCTATCATGTATTTTGACATACAGCTGGTACAGATCACGAGAGATTCCCACATTGTAAAAGCTGGAATGTCAAATATTGACATCAGACTGTCCAAACTTGCCCTCTTCTGGGCCTGTTGTAACTTGTTCCTGGGTCCAGACTTTCAGGGGTCATTGAGTGTCTACCAGTATTTGGTATTCTGCCTTTTGTGGAATGGTTTTGGGCATTGGTGGAATACCACCCATGTTTTATAGGAAACTTTGTCCAATATTCACGGCTCAGCCACAAGTAAAATTATAAGTCTCAAGCAGCTCTTCAGAGATCTCATCTGATCTCAGAATGCATCTATGCTTTATGTTTTTAATATTTAGGTTGGGTTCATCAGATGCTACTTAATGCCCACTTGCCCCAGTCTTTATAAGCAACTGTTCCCAGTTTCTTCAGCTGCTAATCTAGCCTTAACACCATCATTCCGATTGTACCCCCTCTGCAAAAATCTTTAAGTCAGAATTTCTCAAAATCAAGGCCAGAACTTCATTTTGAGGAATTGAGAGTTTGAAATAGTATGAAGAATGTGGCCTGGATGACATCTAGCTCCCTTTAGAAAGTTTATGAAAAGGGCTTCCAATATATAATGTGGTG
This sequence comes from Protopterus annectens, assembly GCF_019279795.1. Lineage (NCBI taxonomy): Eukaryota > Metazoa > Chordata > Ceratodontiformes > Protopteridae > Protopterus > Protopterus annectens. Next base: position 438,679,097 of record NC_056734.1, on the reverse strand, counting down.
CCCAGTGTACCATCTTCCCTATGTCTTATTTGCACATCCAAAAAGTGGGATGTAATCAACCATGAATTCTGTGCTCTATTTTCATTCGAATACTGAAAAAAAACTATTTTTATAGTCATTCCAAATTTACCAGCAATTAAGAAAACATCTCCACATGTCCACACTGGACAAGAACAAATTATGCCCCCTATTATGGATCAATAGTTCTTCTAAACACACCTGAAAAAGGTTAATATTAACATAAATGGGGCAAAGACATTCCTATTCCTGCATCATGTACCTGCCAGTAACAGTTTTAATTAAAAAATGTATTTTATAAAACATACTCCGTAACTCATAACAAAAAGTATTAAACCCTGGTAAATATAACTGTGCTCACCCACTGCAACAAAGCAGTAACAGCATCAAGGTCTGCCCATTGTGGAATCACGGTATGAGGACTTATGTCCACCATGTACATATACATTCATGGTCCAGCTGAATTTCATCTATCAGACTCAGAAAATGTTGTGGAATATTTCCATCTACAAGTAAAACTGGCTTTAAATAGGTTAGAAACTCAGATCATGGTTTGGTCAGAGACCCTCTGACTGCTATCTCCCATAGGGAGAAATGGAGCTTTGTAGACTTGAGTGAAATCTCATCCTCTTTTCATATGAAAGTCTTAGCCTGCAGTTGACAATTTCCTTCCTCTTGTCTCATTTAAAAAAAATGAAACCATTTCTGCCTTAAATGGGATCCAGAACCATTTTTAATATAATTTTCCCATCCTCTAACCATGGAATTACTGCATTATGCTAGCATACATAATCCCATAAAAGACTTGCCTCTCTGCAGACTTTATTGTAACCTTTTTTGTTCTCTTCAAGAGAACTTAACCTTAACAGACAAAGGGGAGACCATTTCTACCACTCTTAAAAAGGTAGGTCCATAAAAAAATGCCCTTTTAACATTTTTTTCAAAAGGTAGTTGCACACTTATTTGGGGGTGAGATGTAGATTATCTGAGAACTTTCAGGATTCACCCATTTGGTAAATAATTCCTATATTCAATGTTCTACAAAATTAAATTTGTTAGACTAAATAATTCAGAGCTTTATTTAATAAATATACATATTTACACTTTCTAAATAGTCGTGTAACAAAACCAGCAGGAAATTTTACAGTCTTTGAAACAGCCTCATAAAACGTCTGTATTACTTTTTTGTTCCATCTCCCTTCCACTTTGTTTAAAACGAGCCAGAGTTACATAACCCATTCCATCCACCACCCTTTTCCATCCCCTCCCATTTTTTGCATATATGGTTGGGATGTCCCCATCAGTGCCCTTCCTCTACAGCTAATATTCGCACAGCTGGTGGCTAGTGCTTCTGCATTTTTTCCATGACACTCCTACCCATCCTGCAGCCGATTTCTTTTTAATGTCCAGTTCACCTACTGCAGGTCTTTGAAATGTGGGAGGAAACCAGAGTACCCGGATAAAGCACATGCAAAAACTAAGGGCACACAGACTCCATACAGAAGGAACCCCAGTTGAGAATCAAAACAAAGGAAACTCTTTTTATGGGGTGATAATATTACTCCCTGTACCAGTTGGGATATTTTATAAGCAGGGACTTTGTCTCCATTTCAGGTTCAGTTTCTACTGCAGATTAAATGTAGTCTGTGGTTACATAATCAGATGAAATAAGACCTGTGCAAGATGAAACATGGGCTAAAAACAAATTTTCTCAAAGGTTTTCTTCTGTTAACATCTGTGCATCAGCAAAATGTACAGAATCTTAGTGTGGTGCCAAGCAAACTAATTAAGCTGACTATCTCAAAACATTCTTTCATTTTGTAGTCCTTTCTCCAAACTATCCCTAGAAGGATTAATGAAATTTTATCCTTGAAATTCCTTATTAAAAAAAAAAAGTACGTTTATTGCAGGAGAATAATTTGTCAGATGCTGTCTGTTGAACTGCCCACCACTGCTTTAGAGTCTCATCAGCATTAAATTACATTGGGCTCGAATGCAAGACTCCTAGTTTTTTTTTCCTTCTTAATATAAAAACGTCTGATGGCAGACCATGCTCATTTCTCTTTTTTGGAAGACAATGGAGGTGACTAAAAACATGTCAGTGTTAATATTAGTAGATTAAAAAAAAAAAAAAAAAGTGACAAATTCATCCAAACTTGACTCAGATGCTTGCTTAGAAAATATTCCACTTCATAATCTTTTTGTTAGAGTTCAGTCCAAACTGAAATATATCCATTTGCATGTTAGCCAAGAGAGTCCATTCCAGAGCCAAAAAATCCACCAGGCACAGATTAAATGGAAAACTTGGGGCATGCTAATGGAAAACTTGGGGCATGCTAAAGCTCAAAAACAATCTAAAAACTGCCACAAGAAAAAGCCAGCACCTTACACCAAAATAAAAGGTTACAAAACTTTCCACAGTTGTAAATTAAACCAAGGAGAGGAGCAAAAACCAATTCAATGCTGCTGTAGCTTTGGTGTGAATATACCCCTTACATTTGTGTATCTAACTTGAAGCTTAAAATTCAGAACTAAAATGACCACTTCCTGAAGTGTTCCATTTTATACTTTTATAAGTTTTAATGAAATATACATACTTAGTGCAAATAGTTTTGAGGTGCCTTCTGTGGAAGGTTGGGTGCCGGGCTGGCAACTAGACACCGTAAAACTCTGCCAATCATGAGCGGACAAGTGATACACTGTGGCGACCCCCTAACTGGGAAAAAGCCGAAAGTCAAAATAGTTTTGAGCTTAGAACACCAAGTTTCATCAGCTCAAACATGCATAGAGAATGTTTGTTCATGGCTGTTAACTTACAATGGATTTACATCAATGCGTTACAAAACAAGAGCAGTAGCAAACACAGCTATGTCAGAACAAGTTACATTTATAAAAAATTCCAAAATATAAACCCCTGTTATAATCCTAAGCAAAAGTTAAACGGAAAGAACAGATAAGGCCTAGCTACAGGAAAAAAAAGTGGCCTAGCACAGGAAGTGCGTTTGAGGCGGCCTGCTCCGAATAAAAAAAAATCTGTAAAGAAGCCTTCCAAAACTTAGCCATCACTATGTACCAAACAAGTGGCAGATTGCAAAAGCAGGTATATTGGATAATTACCAAAGAATGCTCAATAAAATGAGCCATCCAATGCAATCAGCAAATAAAATCTGGAGAAGACAGGAAAGCAAGGTGCATGGCGGTAGAGGGGAAAGTAGCTCTAACTTTGGGGAAATTCTAAAGATATCAGATCAGTACTATCTGCAGCAGCCAGTCCTTCTCTTGAAGCAGATGGCCTGATCATGTAAGACGTCTTTACAGGTGATATGAAAAGTACATACCTTGATACGGTCCTCAGGTTTACTGTAATCCCTAGTTAGCAATCAAACTTTCCTCCTGCCACAGCTGACACCACTTCAACTGCACAAATAGCCCACCCTCTTTTTAGCATCTTGCAGATAGACGTACACAAATTTTAACTGGCTTCAATCTGCCCACCAGCTGACCATTTCTAATGGCATATACATTCTGATTCATAGCAACATCTGGCAGTTAGTGCACAGGATTAAGACTATGAACTATATTGAGCCTGTCATCCCTTTATCTACTGCAAGCCACTTAACCAGTACTCCTGGATGGTGACTGAAAGGGACTGTGTGATCAGTGCTCTATCCTGGTAACAATAATTTGTTGGCTCAATTCTGTTAAGCATCAAAAGTCTGAATTTTATGCCCTTGTGAGGGGCAAAACAGTAGATGTGGGGTGAAATTTTTTTCACACACACACAAAGACACACACACACACACACACACACACACACACACACACACACACACACACACACACACACACACACACACACACACACACACACACACACACACACACACACACACACACACACACACACACACACACACACACACTAAACAAAACTTTAAAATCAAACTATAATATTCATTTCATAGAAAGAGAACCTAAGATGCGGCTGAATCATTCCTTAAAAGGAAGACACAACTTACTTCTGGCATCTGGTAACATTTTGTCTTGGAATTACTAATGGGACAAGGCAAACAAGTTCCATGAGTTTTAATTTCAGACTACAGCAGTGAATAGGAAGCCAAATTACAATTTCAATATAGTTCTCAAACACTGGCATATGTAACCTTATTCAAGCATACAAATGCTTCAGGAAGGTATTTATAGAAAGGTATACCATGACAGTTTGTCTAGTCTGCTCCACAGTGTGCAAGCACTCTGCACGTGCAGCTGTGTGCTTTATCACTCATGCAAGAAAAGGATAAAAAGTATGAAGAAAGGTTCGACCGCATGTAGAATATTAAAATGCTATAATTTTAAGGAAAAGTATAAAACCCAAGTACGTTAACCGGTACTTTATCAAGTTCTCTAGTACAGGGCAGCAGTCGTGTAATCTGCATAGGTAACGGAGGAGAGGGGCTTATGGAAACTAACCTCCTGGCTCACATTCCAAAAGTGTGATTGAACAAAGGCAAATTAACAGATGCAAAGCAGCACTGGAAGAAAGGACAATACACGTGACCAGATCTCATTTAAATACTTACTTCATGGCAACAGTCTATGAAGAATTTCTGCTATTGTTACCTGGTTTGAAGAGGTTTCAAGAAGCTCTCCTAATACTGGGTTAATGTTGTATCTTGAGGTCTAGTACCCTGACCTGTAACAAAATAAAACTCGCAGTTTTATGGAAGTTAAAGCACAGAATTAAGGCTGAGATATTAAGTAGGCTTCAACCAGGGTTTGATTCCATCAACCTCTATATGCTCTGTGCAACTCAGCAAGCCACTTAACCAGACAGTGCTTTCAGGCCAAGTCTGGCAAGTCCATGTGGGTCAATATTCATCCCCGCTTAAATGTACAGTAGTGGATGCCATTTTTAACATAAAGCATCCAGTGTTTCAGTTGGGATTTTATGTATATAGAATCAGACTGAAATCATGGTGCACTTTAAATATCAAAGCAACAGATTCCTGTCGAAGGGACATAAGCCATCACCACTGCTAATGTCCTTTTCTTCCTGGGAGTAAGATATGAAACAGGGCACTCTGCAAGATCAGTTATGCAAGGAAATTAGGCCTGTAGGATCTTATTTGCACAAAATGACAGTCTAAATGTTTACATTTTTCTCTTGGGTGAATACAAATGTGGATGTACCCTAATCTCCAACAGGGTGCCTGCAGTTCATTATAGCTTGAGGTCTGTCAATTTGTGCCTCTAATGGCTGTAACAGCAGGCAGTAAGTGACAAGAAGTGTTCAATGAAAATCTGATGAGCCACTTCAGTTGGAGAGCCCTTTATATTTCATTTGAAATAATTTGCTGCAATCCTGAGATGAAAATGGTCTAGTCCTGTATACAATGCCTTGTTTTAAATCAAAGCCATACATAATCCTTGGTTCAGTAGACAACTTGGAGCAACGGGAAGCAGTTCTACTATAGCCAAGTGCCTGTTCTCCCATTCCGCATTCTGTCTCCACCCAGGTCTTGGTGTAGATGTCTTACTTGATCTGTTAATCATACAGCTTTTGCTTCTGTTGAACCTTTGCAAAGCCCATTGCACATATGGTGTTAGATTCATCTTTGTTATACTTCCTATGAACTGTAAGAGCAAGTCTCATCAGTTATAATCACATTGCTATACTCCAGCATTTCTTTCCTTCCCCCTACCCATCAGCTTGTGGATAACCTGGTACAGGCATTCTGCATTCAACTTCAAGTTATGTACATTTCTAAACAAATTTTAGAACTTTACCATTTATCAGAATATCATGTAACCACGAAAAACAAATTTTCTGTACAATGACAGTGAAAAATCAGTTTGATAATCTCATGATACTTAAAGTGTGATGCTGTTTTAAATTGCAATAAGTTAGCCATTACTTTATACCATGGTGTGTGCAGTATTGCAGTACCAGTCTGTAGTGTTGCTTTTTCCCAGTCTTTACACTTGATAATGTTCTACTTTGCTTCATGATTTCTTTCCAGCAACAGTCATGTAGCTCATTTGGCAGACCATTACTATTCAAATCCAGCAGCGACTCATTTCTAAGTAGCGAGCATACTTGGATTAGTAAACAGACCTTTAGTCATACGTCCTTATCAGTACTATTAAGTAATGCCATACCACTTGCAGTATATTGGAAGTCCTTTAGTTTGTCTAGTCTAACAAATATACTGTCCAAAACCTTCAAAAACATATCATTGCACTTTAATTGCAAACCAGAGATCATACTGCATAAATTTTGTACTTCTGATCACTGCCTCTAAAATTATGTGAATCAACTGCTCTACGAACATGCAAATCAAACTCGTTAACCACCAAGAGACATGCAAATCTGGAAATAATTCTTGGCAGTGCAACTTTTTTTTTACAATTGCATTTGCACACATTTAAATTTACTTTATCTACAGCTATTTATAAGCAAACACTATCAAAATATTTGGTCATTGTCTAGTGTCAGCAGCATGGTCCGCTTAGGTTAAATAACTAAAATTGTCCCATAATCTATTTAATATAACAGTCCCCATATTCAGGTTAAAAACCAAGTTAATAAAATTAGGAGATATTGTTATAAAGATTAGTAAATAGAATATACATAAAATATAGGTGAATACCTACAGACCATCTCACTAAATTCAAGCAGCACATCTAAATTATTCCAAATTGCAAGCGATTGATTTAAATTGCTATCTACACAAACTTTTAATTTTTAATATAGGCATAACGTCATTTAGTCCAGGGTCATTATATGCATTTAAATGTATTTGCCATATTAATTCCAACTTAAGTTGATTATATATATATATATATTATATTATATATTCTGTCTTAGTCTGCGTTTTGTTTTGCCCACATAGAAACTGGGGCAGTACAGGCACTTTGCTAGATATACAACCATTTTAGAATTGCAATTGTATTTGCCTGTACACCAATACTTTATTGTTATGGTTGTTGAAAATATCTACTGATGTTCCTACATAAATATATTTACAGTAGGGGCAGGCATAACATTGTTGCATGCCCTTCCCTTTGACTTGTCACATTTTGTAAATTTTCAACTATGTTTTTGAAATTCCCATCTCTTGTTGTAAATTTTGGAACTGGTCCTAATTTCTCCATTAGTTCCCTATCTTGAGTAATAATGTTCCAGTTTTTACACAATATTTCTTATATATTGAAAATCAATGTTAAATGTAATTACGAAACTAACATTTGGAACAATAGTTCCTTCATTTATTATTCTTTCACATGTGTTGTCTGCTGGATTGTTGCCTACCAATGTAATTAAATCTTCGATTATACTTTCCTTATTATTTCCCAAAATGGGTTGATATATTCCAGTCTTTCTTTTATTTACCACTTCAGTTATAATCCCATCTAATAGGTTACTAGGATATGCCCTTCTAATGAACATTTGTCTTAATATATTACATTCTACAATAAAATCTTCCTCTGTAGTGGTCATTCGTGCCGCCCTCACAAGTTGTCCTTTTACCACCGATTTTTTCTGCTGGAAGGGGTGCCCACTTGAAAAATGTAGAAAAGTATTACAATACGAGGGCTTTCTGTATATTTTTGCTTCATATTTCTTGGCAGAATTATTTTTAACCAGAACATCCAAATATGCCATCTCTTTTTCATAATAGTTATATGTAAATTCCAAAAATTCCGTAGTTTGACTGAAATAATCGACCAAATGTTTAGCTTGCTCCTTATTCCCTTTAAATAGTATGAATATGTCGTCCAAATATCGGGTGAAGTATGCCATTTGTGTGTTAATATGATCTTTATTGAATATGTAGTTAGATTCCCAGTGGTTTATTACTAAATTAGCAAAACTTGAACCACATGGGGACCCCATGGCTACTCCCTTTGTTTGATGGTAAAAGTTGTTCTTAAAATAAATATATGCGATAGGACAATGTCCAACAGTTCTTCTATTAGTGCTATTTCTGTGGGCGAGGCACCTTTTTCCTTAAGATTAATAGATACCCACTCAATACCTAGATCTTGAGGTATATAGGTCTCTTACATAGATTGTGATAAAATTGTATTGAACATTCTAATCCATTTATCCTCTGCAAAAATGACCATGAGTCTTTACACATTGCTATTTCTTTCATAACATACTTCTTTAAGATCATATCACCTTTGAACATGCATAGGTTGCAGAATTCCTGCCATCTATGATGGGTCTAAGGGGTGGGTCCGATACATTATGTATTTTAGGCACTCCAAAATTGTAGGGGCTATAGGTGCTGGCATGATCATGAAATTATACATGTCTAGATAAATTCTCCCTTCGATGAATAGATCATTTATGTATATTTTAATTCTTTGATTAGCTTGATTATATTCATTAAGTGATGCTTTACTATATGAATCAGAGACTAATACTTCCATTTTGTTTTCATGATCAATTGGATCCATAAATACCAACCCACCCACTTTATCCGGCTTCATAATCCGAACATGTAGCTGCTTGAAATATTCAATACATTCCTGCTCTTGGGTTAGATTCTCTTCTATTCCTAATGCCCTATTCCAAACATTGTGGTGTCTAAAATCCAATTCACATATTTTTTCAAATGTGTAACGAATTATGCAACGGTGGATTAAATGTGCTAGGAATCCTATAATTGTTCAACATGTACGCTCAGATGAGCAAAAACGCAGGAAAACTTTTTTTTTTTGGGGTCACAGTACAGTGAGGATTGGTGAGTCCTAATGAGGGAAGAGTAGAGGGAGACCATGGCCTTTTTCTTCCTGGATGCAAAACCCTTAGTAATGAGAAGTGCCACATAGGACTTTGACCACAGTGGCAATGTGGTGGTCAAAAGAAGTTGCTGCCAACCTGTGTTCCCAGATCTTTTATAATACCTTCTGTGTTCAGCAGACTACATGTGGTAATTCGTGGGAACCAGGTTTTCCCCAAAGGGGATGATGACATTTTTTGGCATTGAGCTTAAGGCCATGGTTCTGAGATCAGACTGTCTCAGTGAGGCCTTTCTGTAAGATGTCATCATCACTTGGGGAGTTAATAGTTTCCAACTTGCAATAGTCTGCAAACTTTGTCAGCCAGAGTCCCTTTGTGTTGGCCTGGACTTCAGAGAAGTAGATATCAAACAGGAGAGGACCTGGGACCAAACCCTGTGGGACTCTACTCATGACTGGTCGGCAGTCTGACTTGGAGTCAGCTACTTTCACACTGTGGGTTCTACCTGTGAGCCAGTTTGCAACCCACCTAGTGATATATAGGGGTTGATGCCAAGTTAGTGAGTTTTTCTATGACTCCTGACTGGGGAATGGTATCAAAGGCCTTGGCCAGATCAAGGTAGGCTGTATGAACCACCTTGCCTTCATCCACAGTTCTGGTGACCGACTCAAAGAAGTTGACCAAGTTGAGCAGGCATGATCTACCCTTTACAAAACTAAACTGTGTGGGATCATTTGGAGATTCCCTATATCCTGGTTTATTAGGTCCATGATACGTTCCATAGCTTTGCATATCAAACTCATCAGGCTAATGGGGCGATAGTTCCCAGGGTCTGTAGTTGCTCCTCCATTGTGGAGAGGGAGGACTGTAGCAGTGCACCATTCGGTAGGGATAAAGCTGGAAGTAGGCTGTGATTGAACAGGGCACACAGGTGAGGTGCCAGATCACTCTGTAGTTCATGTAGAACACAGCCAGGGATATTGTCAGGTCCCATAGAAGCTGTATTCTTGACCTTGGACAGTGCTGTTTTAACATGTGCAGCAGTAATACTGGGTGCCTGGCAATCTACTGGTATTGTGACTGGCCCTTTGGGGGAGGGGTAAAGGTGGCATTGAATCTGTTGGCCAGTATATTGGCAATATCTGTTGGCTCGGTATAGGAGTACCATTGTGCAGTAGCCCAGAGCAAATCTGGGTATTGCCGTGGAGATTTTTTACACAACTATAGAAGGCCTTGTGGTTGGCTTTACTATCTCCTGCAATTCTGTTAGAGGATTTGATGAGGGATCTCAACTTTTTGAGGCTGATGAGGGAAGTTTTTCCAGTCTTGGGATTTCACCTTATTCCACATCAGTTTCCTCCTTCTGTTGAAGAGTTTGTTTATGGCAGGGGACCACCAGATTAGCTTCCTTCTTTTGGAGGAGCGCGTCTTAGTTCTATTGGGTATGGCGAGATGCATGCATCTTTCTGAACAGCCAGTTTGTGTTGCCACAATTTTCCCAACACTTTTTATATCAGTTCAGTAAATTTAGTAGGAACAATTTGTCAAGCATCCTTTTGGCGCTTTCAAAATAATTTTACTAAAACATTTAAAATACTTGTCATACCATTGTTTCAGATGCAATTCTTTTCAACTTTGTATTTCCCTCGCTTACTTCACTAGTAGAATCTAGCCTCTGTTTCTGACTCTTTGCTTTTGGGTATAGCAGAGGGAAGCTTATTGACTGATGAGCAAAGCTTAATGGCCACTAATTTAAATCTGCATTTTATGCAGTTAACATAATTCAGACAAAGCAAACTTCGTAGCTTGTAACAAGTCCTAAAACTTATTTCAAATAAATTACTAAGCCAGCATGCAGATCAGACTTCATCAGTATTTTCAGGGAGGGTTGGACCTTCACCTCTCATTTTATTATACATGCTAAAGTTAGTTTTTGCTATATTTGCAGCAACTCAGAAATAGTTTGCCTATATTTTAGTAGTATATGGACTGGATTCATATGTATTTATTTATCTATTTATTTATATATATTTTAGCAGGAAAGTCCAACTATGTAAGAGCCCCTTTTCAATGGATTTCTGTGAGGCAAACTCCACATATATAACTGGAACAGAAACCGGAATTGCAATACAGCGACAGGAATTGATGCATAACAGTAGTAATTACAGGACAATCCAAAATTTCAGCATAGTGATACAATATAACAGTAATTGCAGCACAGCAAGTAGATACTAGGCAGCAGACTATTACAAGCTTAGTCAAGAACCAGAAGACAGACTCAAACCTTATACCTTGCATCTGGGATCGTAAAGATCTTAACCATTACACTAAACCTACAGCTGCAATAACAAGACAATACAGATTTCAGTGTAGCATGATATACATATTCCAGTACAGAGGCAAATATTAAATACAGTAGCAGCAATTAATGTACAGCAGATGTTGCACTTAGCTTATTATAGCTGAAAGTAATTGCGGTAAGTATTTCTGTTTCAAATGACAATAGTGTAGGAGGACTAGAAATAAATGTTTATCAGGAAAGGAAATGGGGAGTAGAGGGAAAAATAAGTGGGAAAGGATTACATGCATTTCTAAGCTGAGTATAGAGGTGAAGGAAAAAGGTACCTCGCCCACAGAAATAGCACTAATAGAAGAACTGTTGGACATTGTACAATCACATAACTATATTTTAAGAACAACTTTTACCATCAAACAAAGGGAGTAGCCATGGGGTCCATATGTGGTTCAAGTTTTGCTAATTTAGTAATGAACCACTGGGAATATAACTACATATTCAATAAAGATCATATTAACACACAAATAGCATACTTCACCCGATATTTGGACGACATATTCATACTATTTAAAGGGAATAAGGAGCAAGCTAAACATTTGGTCGATTTCAAACTATGGAATTTTTGGAATTTACATACAACTATCATGAAAAAGATAGATAAAATCATTCAGCTCTTTGCTATCCACAACATCTTATCTGGTTGCTAATATGCCTGACCTATGTACAAGTCTAAAAGGACTAAACATTTTAACTGCTTGCATCTTACTATCAAATATCCATATAACAGAGCTTCCATTTTCTCAGGTTTTGCATTCCTTTGTTTAGTCTCTGACTAATCCTTAGCTGCCACACCAGAATCATTTTAAGCCATACTCCCCAATATTTAATTTTATAATGTCCCGTAAATATGGATATTGTTAAACCAATTTATGTGTGGGAAAATAGATTTACTGCAATTACCTTTCAGCTTCATTTTTATATCCTGAAAAGATTTGAAACTGCCTCAATGTTCCACAACAACGTAATGCCCTTTCTGGTTTTGTCAGATATAAAATATCTGCAAATAATATCTGCAAATACAGCCAGCTTTTCTTGACTACCATACCAATTACCTCTAAACATGGCATATTTAATTCCATAAACATTTCTATTTGTACCTTTTCTGGATTTCCATATTTCTTTACTTATACAGTCTTTCATAGAATTTCTGAAGTATTTATAATACTTCAAGATATCTTGCAGGCTCTAAAAGCTTGGCAACAGCCCTTTCTACTTTGTTGCCAGAGTTGTGCTAAAAGTTTTGTGCACTAGAGTTATCAAAAAGTCGAGATAATCCCTTATTTTCTGTTTAGCATTCTGCAGTTGCTCTTGTTTTGTGATATTCTGCCCATTTTGCAATAGTTAAACATTTGTCAGTTCCTCTAAATAATTGTTGCATCTTAACCTAACCATACCGCTTTCTTTCATTTCCCCCCTATTTTTAAACCCCACTTTAAATGTTATCCCACTCTCTAGCTATATTTTCAGGAGAAACTTCTATCTTCTCTAATAACTCTTGAATAACTTCCACTACCCATTCCTTAAATTTCTCTTTTCAACAGGTAGGTGGGAAAGTGCCAGTGTCTCATTTATTACCCTGTGTTATTTTAATTATTGGCACATGATCTGAAATAGTTATTGAATGCATACCAAAATATTCAATTAAATGCACATGTCCTTATGACATTAAATTCTGACTAGATTAGCACAGAGTTTGCATCTTGGGGAATATGCAAATTCACTCCAAATTCCTAGTTCTGAATTCACATTTCCATGCCAAATATTTTTATAAAATCTCTTCAAAAATCTACCCTCTATTGTTATATTGTCCCTTCTTCCCCTGTAGCCCCCCCCCCAACATCTTCAGTGTTGCAGCTTAAATTCCAGTCCCCACCTACAAGTAATACTGCTTTGCTGAAAGCTGAACATTTCTCCCATAATTTTCTTAAGCTCCATTATAGCAGTTTTTGGTGGGTATATAAGCACAAGGCCATGTCAAACCCAGAGCTGTTGGACATGCTACACTTAAAGAAATCCCAATCCCTCAGAGCTACACGCTCCAGGGATCTAAACCTTGTCATCACAATAAACAAAACATGTTGGAGGGATAGGTTCCTGACTCAGACTCCCCAGACTCTGGAATAGATTGCCCATACATGTCAAGCAGAGTGCCTCTTTGGACCTCTTCAAAAGGAACCTTGACGATTGGATGGGAGAAAGGAAATTCACCCCAGGGGTCACGTCAGTTGCCCTGCTAGACAGGGGTCCAGGAAAGTAAATAATGTGGGAAGAAATATTCAGGGAATTGTTATGGCTAGGCTTGTATAGGCCCTAGGGCTGATAGCCTAGTACTAACCTATGAACATGCCAGTAGACCCTTTGAACTACAACTACCATCATTTATCTCCCATCACTACTGGAGCTTCTCTTGTAATTAATACAAGTACTCCCCTTTTCCTTTGCCCCAGGCATTCCTCTGAACCATCATCTTGAAACCCTTTATCAAATTCACACGTTCAGTTCATTCCAAGCATCTCTCTTAGCATAGCTATTTGCACTCTACATTTAACTCTTTGCATTTATCTGAACGAATCCTTTCAGAGACAGAGACCGTACATACTAACACTTAGTTTGTTTTGATAGAAAAACTAAGTGGCAACATCCACCCAAAGCCAGACCCGAAACTTAAGCAGAACACAAGCCCTTGACATAACTCCATCATACCACCCTACCCCAAAGGGAATTCCATTCTGCTCAACATAAATCCAAGGCACATCTTAAATGAAGTCCATGACCTCCATGAAACAATAGATTTAAACTCCCTTAATATTACCATTTTGATAGAAACTTGGCTAAAGCCACATGTCACAAACAATGAAATCCTCCCCTCCGGCTCTATAACCTATATAGGCTCGATTTAAATAAATGTGGAGGTAGTATAGCTATAATGTTCAAACAAAACCTAGAACTCATCACCACCTACACTTAATGTTGAAGTGCTCCTTTCCAAACTGAGGATCAATAAAAACAAACAAACTCTGCTCATAGTGGCCATCTATATTCCTCCAGGAGAAAATACTAACAGTTGAAGAAATACTTCACTGGCTATCCACAACCTTCCGAAGAGACCATCATTATGGATGACTTCAATGCTGACTGGCCCACATATAACTCCAATAATCCATCCAGTTTTATAAACCTACACAGTTTCTTCCAGCTCTTACAAACCCCACAAGAACAGAAAAGCTCTGACTCCTTTTGGACTGGACTCAAATATAATACATCCCTAACAGGTTGCCTCTCCAATACTATGAGTGACCACCTACCTAATCAATCTCGCTCTACTCAAGTAAGGACTGTATAGGCTAATCTGCAACAAGAAATGTAAACACCCACACCTTTAGCTCCCTCCTCCATCAAATTAAGTGGTCCCCCCCCCAACTCTACAACTAGACAATGCCGTGCAATACTTAAAACCACATTTCTTGATGTACTAAACAGCCTAGACACTGCAGAACAGCTAGAATAAAAAATCCCTGGCTAACACCAGAGACCTGCTTAAAAAAAGTAAAAAAAAAAAAAAGGGACAGGGCATGGGATCAATGGTTAAAAAATATGACAACCTACTACTATTCAAGCAAATTAGGAACAAAGCCAAATCTCAAATAAAAGCTGAAAAAAATCCACACCACCGCTCAGCAAAAAAAGTAACCCCAAAAATTCTGGGCCACCATAAACAAGCTCCTACAACCTGGTAATGCTTCCACCCCCAATCCCATTACACCCTCCTCAAATGACAGCATCACAACACAATTCAACTCTTCATAAACAATACACTCGCTCATTAACATGACCAAAACATCACCACTACAATCTCAATAGCCAACAGTGATGGTATTAACTCATTCGCCTTTAAGCCCATCCCAACCCACACCATCAAGACTCCTCCGTAAGCTCAAGCCTACCAGCCTAGCTGCTGACAACCTCCCATTAGCATTCCTCAATCTGTCTCCGATGTTGTAGCCTACCCAATCTCCATCCTCATCAACCAGTCTATCACCAAAAACTACATCCCACTACTCTGGAAAGTCTCCTATATCACTCCCTTGCAGAAAGGCAGAAACTCTACTGAACTTGCAAACTACTGACCCATTGCGCTTCTTTCACCCCTATCAAAATACTTGAATGTATTCACTCCCAGCTCCTAAAACTACCTAGTCTCCAACACACATGGCTCCCGCACCCACCATAGCACCACAACCACCCTCCTGAGCTTCACCAACAATAAAACAGAAATCATAATAAACTGGTCTCATCCATCTTTCTATACCTCTCAAAGGCCTTTGACAGTTTTACACCAGAAATTACTGTCAGAACTGGCCACACTAAATCTCAGTCATTCCCCCCTAGCCTGGTTTGATAGCCATCAAACCAAACGTCAAGCAGTTAGATGGCAACAGGACCCATCATCTCTGCTTCCCATCAACATAGGCATTCCACAAGGTTCCATACTAGGCCCCTTGCTCTTCACCATCTTTACAAACCAGCTCCATAAAGCCACCTCTCTTGCCTCCATCCAATATGCAGATGACTCTACCCTCATATGCACTGAACCCTCTCTAACTACAGGCTACATAACACTTCCTAGAAGTAGAAGCTTGGCTAACTAAGATTATGCTAAACCCAAACTAGACCAAGCTGATGCTCTCTCCACAACCAAACACCCAATCCAACACCCTCTTTTCAAATTCACTCCTCCAACACTAGCATAAACACTCCTCCTCCAACACTACCATAAACCCCACCTCGCAAACCAAACTACTAGCCTTCACGATTGGCAGCAAGTTAAAATTTCACTTACACCAATCTCAAAAAAAAAAACTAGGCTCTCAACCAAATGAAAGCTTTCTTAAGCCAATCTAGACTAATCACTAGGACACCTGCTATCCACTCTTCTCTACACTGCTCCAATCCTCACCAACCTTAAATACAACCTTGCTAAACTTGAGTCAAACAAAATAGCCAAGTTTGCCACAAGCTCACCACATAGATCTCCACTGCTCTGCCCAACGTCAAATAAACTGGCTAGAACTTATTTTCACCCAACTAATACACAATCAAATAAAACCCCAGCTCTACAACAAATGCTTTAACCCTATACCAACACAGACTCTGATCCTCAGACAAAAAGCCAGAGACGCCCTTTACTCCCACCACATTTCCAGACTTTGGAACTCAGTCCCAAACATATCCTTAATACTCCCAACCTACAACAATTCAAAAAAAAAAAATGCTCAAAGACCACCTCACTAGCAAATGGCTCTGCTCCTGTTCCAGCCCAGGATAACAGCATGCAATCCCACAACATCCTTCCTCCCCACTGATATGCAACACTCAAGACTGCTCCCCTTTTTTTTTTTTTTAAACCATCACCCACATATCCATCTCCACTTCTTAACCTACAGCAACAGAGCTAACAGCAGCTACCAGGTATTTAGACTAACAAAACTACCACCATGTTCATTATCCACTGCTCTTATGTTGTTGCCACTGCTATGCTGACTAAGGTCTACACCTGCCATGTAAAAAAAAATCTCAATTTTATGTAAAAAAATAAACCATATTTTACCTATGTTAAGTGCTTATTGTATATTCCAAAGTACAATTATTTTATCTGGCTTGTATGCTTCTGTAAATCCTTTGTAAAATATACACTAACATTTTGGAGCTTTTCTCCCCGGGCCTCTGCTGAAAATGGGCTACCATGCAGTCCGCCTATCCCAGTCAATAAATGTAAAATAAAATAAAAATAAAGCTGATATCACTGCCGTTTACAGACATTACAGGAAGCATCATTTTCTTAAATTTATTCCCACCTTTTAGGTGCAACACATTTTTTGTTAAATGTCTAGTCCCAACTTGTGTTACATAGGTCTATATTACGGGATCAAAGGTTTAGGTGACCGAACACCTAAACATTGAACTCTTATCGGAAGCAAAAATTGGCGAACGGACGATTTAACGCAGGGAAAGATTTCTCTTGGCCGTTCGCCAGATTTTGCCTTTTGTGTACTGTAGAATGATCTCAGAGTTGGTATATTTAGTTGGTGGGTTTTGGGGGCACAGCCTCCCACGTCGGGAAGTGTGGGGGCAAAGCCCCCCACTTAGATTGGGTGTAAAATTATGTTTTTTGTTTTGTGGCCAACTGTCATCCTTCCCTGTGCCATTTGTTGTTTTACGGTCTGATATTAAGAGTTCAATATTTAGGTGTTCGGCCACCTAAACATTCAATCTCTTAATATAGACCCACGTTACATGCATATACTATTTGACAGGTTAATCTTTTATACACTTGTTTGTCATCTCCATTTGAGCCCGTCACATCTTGTTTGAGGGCTTTCAATAACCCCCTAAAACCTATTAGCACAAAATTATGTACATCTGCAAATATTGAGGTTTTACCTTCCTAATGGGAACAAATGTTCCTGCAGTCATACACAGCCTTGAGATAACCAAAAAGATTACCCATGTCAAGACACATGGTACAGCATTTGCTTTTAGTAAGTGCTGTCTGGTTTGTCTTCTTTATAGCTCTCTCACCTGGGAAAACACAAATGTTTTCAGAAAACATCTCACCTGGGAAAACACAAATGTTTTCAGAAAACATTTTCTCCATGGCATTTTTCTGTATCAGATTGTCTCCTAGAGACAGGAGACCCAGACAAAACTGCCAAGCATACATTTGTTTCCTAGAAAAATGTGTTATAAAACATACCTTTATCCACAGTGGATTCAAATTCATACAGTACTTCTGGTATTCTTTTTCATGCCACAAAAAGTACAGTTGTGTACACTTAACATAAATGTAGATGTTAGAGTGTATTCACTGTTGCAGTCATTACACTTGGGTAATCCTGCTGGCAGGTTGCCCTCAGCCGGTCTGAATTCCAAAGTCTTGGGTCCTGCATCAGCTGCTGTCGCCCCTTCCTGACGTCAGGTCATCAGGGGTATAAAAGCAGATATATATATATATATATATATAGGTCTACTTTCATAGACCAAATGTACGAATATATAGACACACAAGTTATTACACACAACAAATCCACCAACCTTAACCTAAACCCTAAACCTCAACACAGTCACTATCGCACACTTATCCTACCTGCACCCTAACCCTAACTCACTTAACCCACCCTAAAACATTCAGCCCGTCACTATCGCACACTCACTCCACCCGCATTCTAACCCTGACACTTAACACTTCCCTACACTGCTCTAAGTCACTTCCACACACTTACCTCACCGGAACCCTTAGTCCGACACCACCACACACTCCTTCTCCACACCCTAACCTAAAATCCCTCACTATCGTACACTTACCTGTCCGCTCCCCAATCCTAAATCTTTCATTTTCGCACACTTACCGTGCTCCACACGCTGCCGTTGTCGGTCTCTCAGCTGTCGGGATATCACGTTTTCAGTAACCTACCTGTTCGGTCGTTCCGTCTCTACCTTCATCTATAAGCAAATACACCACATAGGTAGTATAAAATCAGAGAAGGAAAGATAAGATCCAAAAGAAAGGGGAAGGCGGGTGGGTAACCTGGACTGCAACAGTGAATACACTTGAACATCTACATTTATGGTAAGTGTACACAACTGTACTACGTTCTTAGTGTTTCACTGTTGCAGTCATTACATTTGGGTAGAGTCCCAAAGCTATGGTTGGGAGGCTGGAACCAGACAGCAGTAGGAGTGGCTATGAGGCCCTGAAGAACTGCAGTGGCAAAGCCTGACCTGGATTTAGAGTAGAGGGGCAGATGATGGTGCTTTGTAAAGGTGTGCACTGAACTCCATGTAGCAGCCTCTAAAATGTCGTTGGTTGGTACCCCCCTGAGAAAGGCTGCTGAAGTGGCTGCAGCTCTGGTTGAATGTGGCTTAATGCCCTTAGGCACTGGCTTGCCATGGTGAAAATAGCAGAAACGAATGCAATGGCCTATCTACTTTGAAATAGTTTGCTTTGAGATGGCCTTTCCTTGTGATCCTGCAGCATATGCCACTAGTAATTGCTCTGTCTTCCTGAAAATTTTGGTTCTGTCCAAGTAGAATCTAAGCAGTCTGTGTACGTCCAATGAATGCAAAATTCTCTCCCCCTTGTTCTGTGGGTTTGGATAAAAAGTTGTCAGATGAACAGTTTGGTTAAGAGCCACACTGGACACCACCTTAGGCATAAATGTTGGGTTTGTCCTCAGAGAAACCCTGTCTGGATAAAACATGATAAAAGGTTCCACAGGCATGAGTGCCTGTAGCTCCGAAACTCTGCTTGCAGAAGTTATTGCTAGGAGCAGAGCTGTTTTCAAAAGATAAATACTTCAGCAATAGCAGCTGGCTCAAAAGGAGGCAGGGTGAGTTTTTCCAAGACATAGTTGAGGTCCCATGCAGGTATTGGTGATCTCCTTGGAGGCCTTACATTTTTGGCTCCTCCGAGGTACTACTTTAATAAAGGATGAGAAAAGATTGGTGGCTCTGTATTGTTGTGTCTTTCGGCTTTTCCTGGTTAGGGGTCGCCACAGCGGTACTCCGGTCCGCTAATGATTGGTAGTTGATTTTTTATGTGCCGAGTTACCAGCCCTGACACAACCTTCAATGAAGGTACACCCATTCATGCAGGTCTTCACGTAGAAATCGCTCTAGCTGAGAATCGAACCGGACAGCGTCTTACTGTGAGGTGACAACGCTGCCGCAGCACCGGTGGCTCTGTATTGTAATGAGCCGAAATGGCAGAGGCATGAATTT
Organism: Protopterus annectens; assembly: GCF_019279795.1. Taxonomy (NCBI): domain Eukaryota; kingdom Metazoa; phylum Chordata; order Ceratodontiformes; family Protopteridae; genus Protopterus; species Protopterus annectens. The sequence goes on along the minus strand of NC_056734.1, from coordinate 438,659,193 downwards.
TAATGGATGAAAAAGATGGGCCTTTGTCCAGCATCTCAAGTATTGTAAAATCCGAGGAATATTTGGTACAGCTGTATCAGTTCCTTGTGCCTGGTTCCAAGCACAAAATCTCTTCCATGTTCCAGCATAAGATTTTTCTAGTACTAGGCCTTCTGGCTTCCAAAACGGCATCCATCACAGCTTTACTGAGGTGTGCATATTTTATGATTACATTAACGGCCATGCTGCCAGGTTTAAAGTCCCGAGTTAGGTGTGCAGGATCCGATAGTTTTGCTGGGATAGTAGATGGGGTACTTGAGGTAAGGTCCAAGCTGGGCATTGAGACAAGTTCCTGAGGATTGGATATCCGTACTGGCAGGGCCAGTCTGGGGCAATCAGCATCATCTTTGGATTTTCCTGTCTGACCTTTAGGAGTACCTTGGGAAGGAGGCAGTGGGGGAAGGCATATACTGATAGGGTGTCCACTTTGCTTGTCTGTGATAAGTCCTTGTGCAGAATCTTTTTAGTTAGTAGTTGAGGGGAGGCAAATAGATCTATGTTCAGGCATCCCCATTTCCTTGTTATGCTGAAGACTTTTAGATCCAGCTGCCACTCGTGGGGATCCAGGTGGTTTCTGCTTAGTTAGTCTACCAAAATATTTTCCTTTCCAGGCAGGAAATGTGCCTGCATATGTACTTGGTAAGTCAATGCTGTGTCCCACAAAGTCATGGCTAGTCTGCAAAGGGGGTAAGAATGTGTGCCCCCATGCTTGTTTATATACCACATGACAGTGGTGTCGTCTATCAGTAGTTGTCCCGGATGAAGTAGGTCCTTGAAGGCTGTCTGGGCATTTTGAACAGCTAGCATCTCTGATTGATAAGTAGATGCATTTGGTTTGAGGACCATGTGCCCTGAATGTATCTTCCTGCCATGTGGGCCCCCCACGCCTAATCTGATGCATCTGTTGTTAGTGTCTGCCTGACTGGGGGTAATGTGAATGGCTGTCCCTTGTTCTGGTGACAAGCCTTCGCCCATCAAAACTCCTGTTGTAGGCAGGGAATGAGGGTTAATCATGGTTTCCAGGCTGAAGCAGTGTTGAGTCCAAACGCTTTTTAGGTACCACTGAAGTTTCCTCATATGCAGTCTTGCATATAGAATTAGTAGGATGTAGGATGCCATGAAGCCCAAAGCCTGCAGAATTTTTCTTGCAGATAACTGGGCCTTTGTTGCCAACATTTTGAAATAGGTAGTCAGTTGCCTTTGTCTGACATGAGATAGGTAGTCAGTTGCCTTTGTCTGGCATGAGATAAGCCATCTGGGCAGTTGTATTTAAGCTTGCACCCAGGAAGATCTCTTGAGAGGGTACTAGTCTTGATTTCTTTTTGTTGACTGTGTACCCTAGGCATGTTAGAAATATTTTCACAAACGCCATATGCTGTAGAAGAACGTCCTTGTTCTCTGCTTGAATTAGACAGTCGTCCAAGTAAGGATATATTTGTATTCCTCTGTCTGCAGAATGAAATTACTGGTGCCAGGCACTTTGTAAAGATCCTGGGTGCAGTAGGTAAGCCAAAGGGCAGTGCAGAGAATTGGTAATGCATTGAGCCAGCCTTGAATCTGAGGTATCTTCTGCATGATTTTCTGATTGGGACATGCAGGTATGCTTCTTTTAGGTAAAGTCACAAGCCAAGCATTCTTGCCCAGCATGGGCAGAAGCTGCAAAGTCAACATTTTGAATTTTGTTATACCCAGGAATGTGTTCAGAATAGATAGGTCCGGTATTGGTCTCCAGGCTTGGTCTCCAGGCTTTGTCCTTTCTGGGTACCAAGAACAGTCTTAAGTAAAACCCTTGTCCCTGCTCTTGCTCTGGTACTTGTTGAATGGCCCCATGTCCATGAGGGATGAGACTAGTTTTTGTGCCTCTGCCCATTGATTTTTTGGCAGATCTGGCCAGCCATTTGCCTTTGGCAGGGTATGGAAATGAACTTGTAGCCTTGTGAGACTATTTAGAACCCACTTGTCCTGGGTTATAATGTGCCAGTTTTGAGAAAAAAGTGCAAATTTTCCCCCTAAGGGTGCTGCCAGGAGATGAGGGCTTGGTGCAGGCAGGGGGAAGTCATTGGGACTGTTTCCTGTATGGTTGTGATTTGTCTTCTCCAACTTTGGAGGTAGGAGCACTCCATTACTTTGAGCTGTATGAACCTTGCGCCTGGGATCTGCCTCTAGGGCGTCTGGATCTACCCCTTTGAGGTCTGACACAGGAAAGGACCAATTCTTTGTAGGCCAGTGTCTACTAAACCTAGGTGGCTGTACTTGTAAAAAGATCTGGCAGCTTGCATAGATTTAGCTTTTTCCTCCATTTTCTTTAGCACCTCTTCTGCCTTAATACCAAAGCATCATGCTGCAAAGGTGCATCTAATAATTTAACTTTGACACGAGCAGGCAGATTTTGTTCCTTTAACCAAGCATGCCTCCTAATTACAGAACCGGTATCTGTGGCCCTGCAAGAGGCTTCCAAAGAATCAAAACCACATTGCAAAGTATGCTTTCCAACTTGTTCAGCTGCATGCAATAAATCCTGCATTTCCTTGTTTTCTGCACATTGAGTTTAACAACATTTTCTGTTTAAGCAATGCCATGACATGGTGCTGATATTTGAGCACATGGAACTGACAGTTTAAGGCCCTTATAGCCAAGGTAGCAGATGTGTAAACCTTTTTTCCCCATCTATCCAGTGCCCTGGAATCTGTCAGAGGGGGTAGGGTTTTTTTTGCAGTGGAAGCCTTAAACTCCTTTGGGACCCTGTGAAATAGTTTCTAGGTCTGCAGAAGGGTTTTTAAAAAGCAATTTATGAGAGTCCGGAACCTTGCAATATCGGTCAGGCTTAACAGGAGCTGGAGGTAAGGAGTCAGGGGTAAGACTAGACTCTAAACACATCTACAATGTCTAACAGGTGGAATGGCTAGAAGCCCGTGTTGAGGTAGTTAAATCCCAGAGCCTCTTTTTAGATCTGAAAAATCTTGGCTCTCCCAGTGGAAATGCTCCTTCATGGTATGCAAGGTTTCCCCAAAGGAATAGTAGTCTTGAGAAGCTGAAGGTATAGATTCTTCAGCATCAGAATCCTCATAGGGAGGAAGAGAATATTCCTGATCAGAAGAAATAGAAACCTGATCTGAAGATTCATAGTCAGTCTCTTGCCTAGGCCTCTTATCAGGAGGGGGATGGGAACCCCTGATCAAGGTAATTAAGTTTTCAGCCATTTTGAGCAGCTGTTTTTTGGGCATAGAGGCCTGTCCATGTTGCTCTTGAGTTTGTTTCTTTGCTTTAGAAGGTGCTTTAGTCTTTGCCTTTGAAGCAAAAGTCAGTTTAATGTAAAGATGTTTAGGTCTGAATACACCCTCAGAAGCCGGTGCCTGCTAAGTGGCTCTTGCCCCATCTGAGGGAATAGTATCAAAGGCACCAATACCTTGAGTTTCCAGTGGCATGGCCGACTCCACGTGGGAGTCAGTTGCGGCCTGCAACTCTAAAGTAGCAGGCATCAGGGGCTGCGAAAGCACCTGAGAACCCGCGACTGGCTTAGAAGCTTTGCTGGTTTTGGACCTCGTTTATCTCTCCTTTTCTTTGCGTTTTTTTGAGAACTCTGGTAGTCTGATTGCTATCAGACGACCGGCGTCCAAAACAGTTTAAAGCAATCATACTGACACAATAGTGTTTTGGTTAAATCTAGCACAAAACAGACAACTAGAAATGTGATCAGGGCCTAGGCAAGGAATATAGTAAGAATGAAAGACCTTATGAGGTATTTGCTTTCCACAAGAAATACAATTTACTTTCTGACATCGGTCTGGAGCAAGAAAAATAAAAAAAAGTTTTCCCCAATGGGGTACTTAGCTTTATTGAAGACTTAGGATCTGAAATTCGAACACGAAAATCTCATGAGTCGGCCGACCGGCACTTGCGAACTGCTTCGGGCACCACGCAAGAAAGACTGATGAAAATGGCGTCTGCTACTTTTATACCCCCGACTACCTGATGTCAGGGAAGCAGGCTGAGGGCAATCTGCCAGCAGGATTACCCAAATGTAATGACTGCAACAGTGAATCACGAAGATCAGCCCTCTCAGTGGCAAGTTGTGCAGTTAAAGAATCTTGCAAGTCTTTAGCTACCTATATTAAATTTAGTCACACACAGCTCTACCTATTCATGCAAACAGAGTTCTGTTATGAAACATACAGCCAATTATTCAGGTCTACAGTAGTGCTTCAAGTGGCCTTTAATGACAGTTGTAAGTCTGTCACTCCTTAAGATTAGACATACCTTCATAGCATCACCTTCAGCCTAGTAAAGGAAATTTGCAACATCGACATCTAATCTTTTCAGCTAGACCAAAAACAAGATAAAAACTTCAACTGCTGTTCCAAGATTTCTGCCAAATTACCCCAGATTTCTAATGATACTGGTGGACTAAATAGCTGGAGGACATGATGATCCAGTAAATGCTGAAGAAAGGTGGTGGTAAAACCGTAAAGTAAAATTTATTATACTCGAAAATAGCTAGCTTAAATGAAAAATAAATTGTTCTGATATTTAGAATATCCCAAACGTTTTAATGATACTGATCCACAACTACAGAACTCTAAAGGAAAAGACTTGATGAAAAAAGGTAAACAAATTAGAAAGGAATGGCTACTACTGTTGGCTGAAAACTACTTGCTACATCCTAAGACTTCTTACAAAGGTTCAGAAATGAAGAAGCAGAGGACTGAAGTGTGGGCTTTTTTCTTTGAGGTGTACAGTTACGATTGCATCAGCCTTGTAAGTACTTTTTCGATACACAGCTTAGTGGTAGAAGTAGTGTCCAGATCCAGGGATGTGATCATTCACTGCAATGCATACTCATTACACCAATCAACCAATATTCTACCAGTGTGGTATGTACCTGTCCAAGTATTTCATAACGTGAATGCAGACAATGCTTTCTTGCCAAGAAAAGAAAGGGTCCAAATCATAACACCTGTGGACAATCTCAAAGCCTTCTCTATTCTTGGGGTCATACAGGCTAGAGGAAAGATCACCTCACATACAGAGCTCCCCTCTCAGACCTGCTTCACATGTGCAAGTCTGCAAGGTCTTTCAGCTTTTCTCTGAGTAGGGGTCGCCACAGCGGATCACCGGTCCGCAGAGTGATTGGCAGTGGATTTTCACAGTGCCGAGTTGCCAGCCAGATGCCCAACCTTCACAGAAGGCACACCCACATGCACCTACCTGCATGTCTTTAAAGATCAATCAGCCGCAGGGAGTACATGCAGACTGCACAGAAGGAACTCCAGCAGAGAACAGAACCAAAGAACCTCTTGCTGTGAGGCGACACTAACCACTGCACCACAGTGGCCTACTTCACATGTGCAAGTCTAACAGGGGAATAAACACCAACTCAAGAAATCTCTCTTCTGCAACAGAACATGCTGGAGGGATAGATACGCAGAGGATGCCACTTTTCCTGGAACAGTTTTACTCTCTCTACATAAAACAAAGTGCTTCTTTCACTATTCCAACATAATCTGGGCAAATTACGAAGACTAAAATCAAACAAACTGGTACAGCACGAAAAGTGGACTTCGTTGACATAAAAAAAAACTTATTCACAATACAGGCAAGCGCTTTCATCGGTTGCAATAATCCAACTTCTTCAGACCAAGAAATAAAACGCACCTTAGCCTTACATATTGTCAGTTAGCGCTAAATTGAAAAATTAAATCTGTTAATTACAATTAACTAATCGTACCCATTGCCTTAAAATGGATACAAACATTTTAAAAAATTCTCAAAATGTGATACCATACATTAATAAAACCAATATCAAAAATACAATAAAATAAATATAAGCACATTTAGACATTAAAAACTGGATCATCATAAGAACCCATATTACCCAACTAACATTCCTATGGTACTCAAAACGTACAAAGCAAAATGTGTACCACAGGATTTAGACCTATATCATCCTAATTCAAAATATTAAGAATCACAAATCCCATTTAATAATCTAAAGGTGTCAGTTGATAAACCAGAACATACATCTTATAAGTACATATACAAATAAATGCATTAGATCAGACCTTATCTAGCTTGTGCCTTTAATTTCAGCAGGCATTTAATAGATAAAAAATCATTGAGACCTAGCAATACATATGCTGATGCATGAACTAACCAAATTAGTTTGCATTCTAGTCTCAATTCCCATGGTTCCCCTCATGTCTCGTTCAACTTGCTGCAAATCAGTGAACTTAAGGGTGTCCTAATACAAGTCTAGCTAGTGCATTGGTAGTAATGCTCTTATTAATACAGTAAACATGCTCAAATTCTTTGCTTGATTTTCCTCTCGGTGTTTCCTATAAAGTACGCTTCGCATTGTTCACATAAGAGCCCACTATACCACACCTTGGGAATCAATTAAATTTACCATGTATGAAATAAAGTATTATCTACTGTTTTCATGTGTTTACACTGGGGTCATCTACTGCATTTTGTCATCCCAGTGTCTCGTTTATTCAGTTTCCTCTCTCTCAACCAGACATTTGAGATTTGCACCTCTGTCATTAGGGATGCCTGCCCTACTTTTTTATTAAGACTATTGTCCTTGTTGATAAACGTCCAGTTTTTGGTTAGAATGTCTAATGCTTGTTGAATCCAAAGAATATGTAGTAAGGAATCTAATTTCCATTGCCACATTTTCCTCAACAATCCTAACCGAAATGGGTTATGAATTAGAACACGAGTTGTGGAATCAACCCTTCTGTACAATGGGATGAAAATGCCATTAGTCTTATTATTCACTTCATCAAATATCTGGTCTAGAAAACTTGACTGTTGACCTATTTTTAAAAAGGGACCAACAAGGCACACTCAGTCAAAAAGTCATAGCTAGACACCATCCTGGCCGCCCTTACTGCTTGCCCTTTAACCACGGCCCTTTTCTGATGGTATGGATGGCTGTTTTTAAAATGTAGAAAAGAATTTGAATAAGTGGGTTTTCTAAAAATGGAGGTCTTGTATCTACCATTTAAACTATCCTTCACCAGTGAAACGTCCAAAAAACTTTTTATTCCCAACTGGAAGGTAAATTTTAAGAAACTAGTCAAGGATGAGATGGTCATAATAAAGTTAACTTGACCAGCTTCGCCATCCCAAACAAAGCACGTATCATCCTGGTACCTCATGTACCAGACATGTTCCTTAGAGTGCGTTATTAAATAAGTAAACACTCTCCCAGAAAGCCATCACACAGTTAGCAAAACTGCTCCCACAGGGTGATCCCATTGCTATACTGCTCTTCTGTAAAGAGAGTTCTCCATTAACCCATAAGAAATTGTTAGCTAACACAAGTTCTAAATGTTTCAATTATACTGATGTCCTTATCATCCATCCCTTTAATATGCAAAATCTCTCTAACACATTCAATACCTAATGAATGTGGGAGGACTGTATAGAGATCTTTAATATCTACAGTAAGGAAAATTAGTCATTAAATTCCAGCCTATTAATACTTTCAAGAAAGCTCCAGGAGTCATGACAAATTTGTGGTTCAGACTTTACGTATGGTTTTAGTATGATTACATATTTTGCACTAGCATATGTGATGGATCCCCTCCCATCTACTATAGGCCTGAACGGAGGATTCCTTAGATCCATGTGTAATTTAGCGGCCCCAAATAATGCAGGTGTAATATGAGCTGACATAATTGAATAATGGAGTATCTAAATCAATGCTCCCTTCTAGAAATAAATCATTCAACACATTGACTTTTATATGCAATATTCATCGCATTGAGGTTCACCCACTCATACACATTCTCCCACTCTGGCTACATAGTCAAATTGATCCATAAACACAAGTCCCCCACCCTTATCAGGTTTCATAACTTGTATTACATGTGTTAAGTAGCCTGATAAAATCTAGTTCATGAGCAGAGATATTTTTCTTGCCAAATCTGACAGAGTAGTCTCAAACTTTTTCAAACAATGCTAACGTTTCATGCAAGGGAGGGTTAAACAAACCTGTGACTCAAATTAGTAAGTGTGGTGTTAGCCCCCCATTAGATATGTTAAATTGAGTTTGCATACATACATTTTTAAATCCAAAATAGTTCTAACAGCATCTGCCCTTCTGGGACAAATGAAAGTCCTTTAGCAAAAATGTTAACTAAATCTTCTTTAAAATCCTACAATTTCAGCTCATTGGGTATTTAAGTCACCTTCAGCACTTGCTATACAGAAGATGATTCAAGACTCATTGCAAGTTATAGTAATGGGATCAAACTGTGGGAGCAGTTTTGCTAACTGTGATGGCTTTCTGGGACATAGTTTACTTATTTAATAACGCACTCCAAGGAACATGTCTGGTACACGAGGTACCAGGATGATATGCGCTTTGTTTGGGATGGCGAAGCTGGTCAAGTTGAGACCTTTATTACAGCCATCTCATCCTTGACTAGTTTCTTAAATTCTAAAGTTTTTTTAGACGTTTCACTGGTGAAGGATAGCTTAAATGGTAGATACACCTCCATTTTTAGAAAACCCACTTATTCAAATTATTTTCTACATTTTAAAAACAGCCATCCATACCATCAGAAAAGGGCCGTGGTTAAAGGGCAAGAAGTAAGGGTGGCCAGGATGGTGTCTAGCTATAATGACTTTGACCGAGTGTGCCTTGAAGTCTAAAGGTTAGTCAGGTTTTCTAGACCAGATATTTTAAGTGAATAATAAAAAAAAAAAGACAGGCATTTTCGTCCCACTGTAGAGAAGGGTTATGAATTAGAAAAGGAGTTGTGGAATGAACCCATTTCAGTTAGGAATGTGGAGGAAAATGTGGCAATGGAAATTAGATTTCCTTAGATTCAACAAGCATTAGACATATTCTAACCAACAATTGGACGTTTATGAGGACAATAGTCTTAATAAAAAAAACTAGGGCAGGCACCCCTAATGACATGAGGTGCAAATCTCAAATGTCTGGTTGAGAAAAAGAGGAAACTGAATAAACGAGGCATTGAGATGACAAAATGCAGCAGATGCCCTCAGTGTAAACACATTAAAACAGTAGATAAAGTATACATCAGAAATAACTTTTCATACATGGTAAATTTAATTGCGATTCCCAAGGTGTGGTATAGTGAACAATGCAAAGCGTAGTATATTTGAAAAATGGAGAGGAAAATAGAGCAAAAAATTTGAGCATGTTTACTGTATTAAGAGCATTACTACCAATGCACTAGCTAGACATGTATTAGAACAACTTTCACACCAGTTTAAGTTCACTGTGTTGCAGCAAGTTGAACGAGACATGAGGGGACCGTGGGAATTGAGACTAGAAGAATGCAAACTAATTTGGTTAGTTCGTACATCAGCATATGTATTGCCAGGTCTCAATGATTTATCTATTAAATACCTGCTGAAATTAAAGGCACAAGCTAGATAACGTCTGATCTAATGCATTTATATTATGTATTTAATTTATAAGATGTATGTTCTGGTTTATCAACTGACACCTTTAGATTATTAAATGGGATTTGTAATTCTTAATATTTAGAGTTAGGATGATATAGGTCTAGATCCTGTCTAACACTGGTACACATTCTCCTTTGTACATTGAGTAACATAGGCATGTTAGTTGGGTAATATGGGTTATCATGATGTTCCAGTTTTTAAATGGCTAAATGTGTTTAAATGTGCTTCTTTTATTTTTTGTATTTATGATATTGGTTTTATTAATGTATGGTATCACATTGAGAAATTTTTAAATGTTTGTATCAATTTTAAGGCAATGGGTATGATTAATTGTAATTAACAGATTTAATTTGTCAATTTAGCACTAATGGACAATATATAAGGCTAAGGTGAGTTTTATTTTTTGGTCTGAAGTTGGATTATTGCAAATGACGAAAGCGCTTACCTGTATCGTGAATAAGTGTGTTTTGTGTCAGTGAAGTCCACTTTTTGTGCTTTACCATAATCTGGGAAAATGGATGGGTAACAGTCCAGAGATGAGTAGGGGTGAATCTGTGATTTGTAGTTGAAATACAAGGGCTAAACACTTAAGTAAGGCTATGCTAGGCTTCTAAAAATCCTCATGGTTCAATAGCCTAGTAAGTACCTATAAAGACAAACGCTCCCATATGCATATTAATGGGGAGGCCTCAGAGAGTCAAGTTAAGACAAGAAAGAATTAAAAATTAAAATAGAAAATTGCAGCAACTGGTATAACTAAAAGACAGATGAGGAAAATGAAGGATGAAGCTCAGACTGGAATGTAATTGGCTGAAGCAGAATCTAGAACTGTATTTGTGCAACACATGACTAAATTTATCCATTTTCTAGAAGGTGTATCACAGTGCTATTAGTGCAAGGACATTTAAACTCCCAAGTTAATTAAATCTAGAGACATTTAAAAAGTTTAGTTAACTGGCCATCTAGAAATAACCTTTAACAGAGTACTAGAAATGACAAAACTAGTCACTATAGTTCTAATGTAGCCGTATAACTGGACATTACATGACAGAACCATTTTCTGGTACAGCTTCATGACATTCAACCTTACACTGGTAAGAATCCCTAGTGTGACAGCCAGCCAGTTTCCCCAAGGCTGGGCAAAAGCAGTCAGAAATGCACAGCGTGACTTCTGCATTATGTTCTGCAGCTGCTAGTGTGAATATTTCAGTTCTTATTCTGAAAGACTGAAAACGCTACAGGAAATTAAAGTATACATTCCTAGTGTAGCAAAACAAATTTTTGGATCTCGGCACAAAACAATTATACAGCTACAGACCTGGGGTCTACCGGTAAGAGTCAGTCTGTGTGCCTTACTCCAAAGCTGCTGGTCTTTGAGACCACAGGATCTTAACAGCTTCCTTAGGATAGGCTCCACCATAATCTAGCTCTCATCAGGCCCCCTGCAATGTCAAGAGTCTGCAGAGGGAAGAACCCAAGTTGGAGGAGCAGCGTAAATAGCCTCCTGTAGAACTTTTTCTAGACAGGCTGAGTCAGTAGGTCAAGAACCCCTTTTATAGGATCTCTCCAAATTTTCTGTCATGTAGAGAAGTCAGAAGGCTACTTACTCTTCCAACCCTGTATCCAGGATGGGGCATAGTGCAAGACCAAATGCTTCTTCTTGCACTTCTTCCTGGGTACACAGGTTTCATCCTAACAGGAAAAGGACACAGCAGGTGCTGTTCTCTTTATGGGGGCTTTCCATTTCACAGACTCCTTAGGGTAAAGGAGATTGTGCCAAAGTTTTGTATTGATGGGTCTCATTGGGTAGTGCAAAACTCAGTTCCCAGCTCATTCAAGGATTCCTCCAACCGTAATAGACAGATATATAGGTTCTTACAAGTGTCAAAATGTTTGGCCTGGCTCCAAAAGCAACAGCATATCCCAGAACCTTGACAAAGAATTGTGCCAAAGGAATTTATGTAGTTCAGTGGAGGAAATCAGTTTCTAGAGATGCAATAACGAGATAACTCAGCATCAAGGGTGTCACCACTGGTGTCAAAACCTGGTGACATTCAGAAACTTGGCCCTCCTAATGGTCAGCACCAATGAAATCAATGCAGAACACCACACCAACATCTGGTGTCTTTGGCCGAACACTGGCTCCAGAACAAGACCCAGGCAAGCAGCAGAAGTGAAGGGAAAAGGACAGTTTTGCACCCTCCCAAGAGACCGAACTGGAGGAGAACACTAGTTCATACTGAGCTTGCATCAGCACAGTCAATCTTATCTGAATCTACATGCAGCAAGGGGCTGCAGAAAGACCCAAAGAAAATGATCCAAGACAGAAAGGCCCAAACTCCAAGTACAGTGAAAGCTCATGTTCAAGAAACTCACTTGTGGAATCTGAAACGGCAGTAAACTCTTCTTGCAATACACCTGGGGTAGCTACAATCACTTGCCTCACTTGACTGGGCCTCAAAGAAGGGAAGCAATTGTCTAACCTTGGTACTTTAGATTGAGAGACTTTAGGGCAATAATATTCTACACTCATCTCATTTTATCTTATGTTTGGGCTCCCTCCCAGTCAGTATGGGGAATAAGTCTTCTGGATTAGAATGTTCACTCTTTCCTGGGCAGTCCTTGAGCCAGAAAAGTTAGATATCACAAAAGGAATCAAGGTATTCCACCCCCAGGAGCACCATACTTTCTAAAAGCACAATACTTGGTCTTGACTTTACCTTTAGGTTTTTCCGAATGAATAACTACACAGACTAAAATAAACGCTATATCACAAGAAAGCTCTGACCACTTAAGTGTAAACCAAGCCATACACACACATATATATATATATATATATATATATATATATATATACACACACATATATATATATATATATATATATATACATATATACACACACACACACACACACACACACACACACACTAAGAACTGAACTTCGTGACAATACAAGCATTCTTAATAGTAAATCACACCAACAACTCTTGTAGAACTTTCTGAAGAAGTCTTGATAAGACGAAAGCGCTAAAGACATGAGCAACCATTTTCACTTCCTTTATATATATTAGTTCTAGCAGGCCATTTAAATTAACAGTTCCTTTCCAATAGTAAAGTGTGAACAAGCAGGGTGCTGTGTGCATTTTCATTAACATTACAATTGCAGTTACATAAGGTAAATTAGTCAGACAGTAATAGCCTTGTGGTGCAGTGTGCATACTAAAAGGGATAGTGTGCAAAAAAAGGGGACTGTGTGCAAAAAAAAAAAAAAAAAAAAAAAAAAAAAAAAAAAAAAATTTGGGTGGGGAAACCGGGAAGGATGACAGTCATGCTGTGATGATTCTAATATAAACACATTACTTATGAGTCTTTGCCTCCAAAGGTAAGTAAAGAAGGGAAGATGGAGGAGTCAGGTAGAGAGTCCTACTATGCTTTGGTATCTGTGTGTGTAGAGTAATGTGTGGGTATGCCACCTGATGGGGGAGTGGGAGGAATGCGGTGTGGACTTGAGGGGGTGCTGGTAGGGAGCCTCCCATGACAAGGAGCATATGAATGACAGTGTCCCAGAAGACAGTCAGTGCGGATGGTACCAGCTGTGGGCTGGTTTGGATGGCATCACCCCCCTTGAATAGCTGCGTGAAATAGTGAGACCGGGGGGGTATAGTTGGTGCGGTCAGTGGGGGCTAGCCTGGTGATTGGGAGCATGTGTAGGGGGTATGGAGGAGTCAAAAGTCAGAGAGAGGAAACACTATATATTCACTTGCACAGTTTTAAATCCATAAACACATTAAATCTACTTTCACAATTCTTCAAACCCTATCGCATTCCAATCTCTATACCATTTAAGTGCACATTTAATGTTCAGTGTCTCGTTGAGACCTGGATAGACATCAGCTCTCAGTTCTGCCATTTTAATTCCCAGACTTGCAGGAATGTGTCCATGTCCCTTACAAATTCTGTTATTTTTTCCAGCACTGAATTTGAATCCTGTGAAGTTTGGGCAAATAGCACTGTTTAGCCAAGGCATTCAAACTGTCCTGTTTGTGTATTGCTGCAGTGTGTTTTAATATGGCTACTCAGCTTCCTGTTCGTTTTGCCGATATAGAAATTACCACAGTGTTCGCAGAAAGCACAATAGACTACATTTTTTGTGTTGCAGTCATAGTGGTCATGTAGACTGACAGTTCTGTTGTAGTGCGGGAAGGTGACATTGTTGTTTTTTCGTATGTGTACACAGGCAACACACTTACCGCAGTCAGACATTCCAGGTTCTGTCGATACTTTGCGCTGTGGGGATGGGCTTTTATTCCTCGAACGCACCACCAAAAGAAGAGGTTTGACTGAAACAGAAGTTTGGGGATGTCCCAAGTAACTTTGTCAGACCTTTTTCCTCCTCCCAAGATGTCCCAGTTGTTGGTGAGGACCCCTCTGATTCCAAACATATCGGTGGAAATTGGAAGGGGGAAACTTTGACACCCAGTCCTTTGTTCGGTCTGTTCTGTGCCCTTGCTGTGAATCCCTTTTCCAGGATTGGTGGGTACCTGGAGTGTCTGTGCTGTACGATCTCTTGGAACAGGTTGTCCACTAGATACTCTGGGTATTTTCTTTCTAGGAACAAGTTTGAGGTAAAAACCTCCTTGATGAAAACCTCATCCCTAAAAATGAGTCTGGATAACCGGATGAATTGTCCTTTTACAATATTCTCTCATGAAATGGGGATGCTGGCTGCTGAACTCTAGATAGTTATTCCAGAAAGTGGGCTTGCGGTAGATGTTGGAGTCAAACTGTCCACTTTCCGGGTCTATAGTGAGGTGGATATCCAGGAATTGAGTGGTGGTTCCGATATGGCCTACTGTGAGGGTCAGAAATCCAGACTCTGAAAAAGGGTTTCCAGAAAATTGCTCAGAGAAAGTCTGTCCCCCTTCCAGACAAAAAAGACGTCATCAATATAATGCCTGTACATAGTGTTGTTGAACCCAGGCAGTGATTCAATCTTATCCATTTCCCAGGCACTGAGGACTAAGTTTGCATATGCTGGGGCCATTTTGGACCCCATGGCTACCCCTTTCTGTTGGTGGTAAATCTTCCCGTTGAATTGAAAGAAGTTATTTCTTAATACTGCTTCTGTTAACCTGCATACAGTATTAATCTTAGTCCCGCTTAGGTTGGAGTGCCTGTTCAGGTACTGTCTGGTGAGGGTCAGTCATTTGGCGTGGGGGATGTTTGTGTAGAGTGCTTCTACATCTAGGGTGACCAGTAAATATTCCCCTCCATCCAGCCTTAGTTTGAAGATGTCATTTAGAAAAGCCCAGGAGTCCTTGGTGTAGTATTTGCTGTTCTGTACAATGGGGTTAAGGATGTGGTCCACATATTGTGAAATTTTTTCTGTTTTTGTCCTTCGGTTTGATACCACATGGCGGAAAGGTGGATTTTGAGGGTTTTTGTGAACCTTGGGGATTCACAAAAATTTCCCAAGGCTGGGTGTCATGACCTGCATGAAGTCTTTTTCGTCTTGAGAGATCTCATCTCTGAGGTACAGTTCCAACAGTAGGTTGTCAATTTGTTTAAAGTTTAGTTGTAGCTGGTTGATTACCTTTTTGTAGAACTGGTTATTCATGAGGGATGCTTCAAGTGTTTGGATATAGCTCTCCTGCTCCATCACTACTATCCCGGATCCCTTGTCAGCCTTCATGATCCGTAGGGATTTGTCCTGACTCTGTTCCAAGCCCGTCTTCCCTGTTCAGGTTGTGCCACTTTGCCGAGGGCTTATCAGAAAGGAGTTTCCTGATATCCCTTTCGCAGGTACTCGCAAAGAGGCTCAGTGTGTTGGAGTGCAGGAGTGTACAGGTTCTTCATGGTAAGGGGTCTGTTATCTTCCGAGCTTTCCTCATCTTCTTCCTCTTCATATTGTTGTATATCTAATTTTAGTTGCAACTTTCTCAGGTAGCATTTGAGGTCCAGGATAACATCCGCAGTGTTGGCTCTCTGCGCCGGGATGAAAGAAATGCCTTTCTTCAGTACCTTATGATGGCTTTCCGAGAAAACTCGTGTGGTGAGGTTAAAGATTTCACCTACCCCTGCTGGAGACCTGAAGTCAGTGCTATCAGGTGCTGGTATCAGTGAATGGGGAGGGTGATCAGGGTGGTCCATCCCAGTAATACTAGTACTGTATCCTGTTCCTGCTCCTTCCCCCGTGATTGTTGTTCCCCCTTCAATTAATATTGTCGGTGTTGTGGTTCCCGTTTCGTTAGGTCTGAACCTGGTATAAGTCATGGTTCTGGTTGTGAGTCCTGCTGAAGATAAAACATTGTTGCTACTTGTGTTGTTGTTGGAAGACTGGTAGTTCTTTGGTGGGGTCTGAAACCCTTCCTTGATTGATCGCACTGTCCGGTGTCCTGCAGTTTGTATTGTTGTCCTCGTTGTCGTAGTGATCACGTTCACTGGTGTCTGGATCTCTCTGTTGGCTGAGGCATTTCTGGTCTTGGCTGTCCCCTAGGAGTATGTACCATCATCTGGGAACTACTCCCTGCTAGTGGGCTGGATGTGATGAGGAGGAGTCTATCCACCTCTGGTGTGTTGGGTCCATTTGTGGGTTCTTGTAATTCTGTCGTAGGCCTTAGTTCGGTTGTGGACAATGGAGGGCCTGATCGGGTATGCTTTTCCTTCCTCATATTGTTTAATGTCCCTAAGCAATTTGCCTTTCTTGCGTTCAGTGTCGCCACATGCCTAGTAATTTTGTGCGGTACATTGTCCCACATTTCCGCAAAGTCAATAAATGTGGGATCCTGCAGGATGCGTGTTTGCAGATCTATGAGACTTGTAGGTGGCCATACTCTCAGTATTACTTTGGATGAGTGCTTTGATAGCTGCTAGCCCAGAGTCATTATATATTTTGACCAGTTCTTTGTGAAGCTGAGAGTTGAGTAGTCCTGTTGGGAAATTTGTTACACCCGAGACCCTGTGGGACTATATCCAGCTCTAAACACCTTTCCAGATAGAAGTTGTCATGCTCCAAGCTTTTGTAGGTTTTAATCAGTCTCTCGAATCTGGTAATCAGAGACCTGGCACTCTGAGACCCCTCTGTTTTGACTGTACTCCAGTTGTGCTGTTGTATTCTGGACCGGGCAACGGAAGGGATTAATTTCTGTCTGCGTGAGTATCAGGTCAAGAGCATGTGTGGTCCTTGTCCCAGTTCTGTTATTGGTGGTCCTGGGTCCAGAGTGGTCCGGGGGTTCTGTGTGGTCCCTGGTGATCCTTTCATTTGTAGGTGTTAAAGGTATGCTGTTTAGGTCCTCGAAGAGATCCTGCGCCAAACAAATTCCTTCCGATAATTTTGTAAGAACTGTTGTTGGATCAATTGGTGCCCTGCTCCTGGTTGCTTCTGTCTTCAGTTGGCTACTAGAGCCCGAGTTGGGTGCTATGTTTCCTGCCATACTGTCACATGGAGTAGACGACTTGCAACTAAAATTAACCACACACTCAAAAAAACTGAACGAAGAGAAGAAAATTTTAACTAAGAACTGAACTTCGTGACAATAAAAGCATTCAAAAAAAGGAATTAGTTTGGCACAGGATCTCTTAGAGGACCTAAACAGCATACCTTTAACACCTACAAATGAAAGGATCACCAGGGACCACACTGAACCCCCGGACCACTCTGGACCCAGGACCACAAACAGAACTGGGACAGAAATAAGGACCACACAGGCTCTTGACCTGATACTCACGCAGACTGAAATTAATCCCTTCCGTTGCCCGGTCCAGAATACAACAGCACAAATTGAGTACAGTCAAAACAGTGGGGTCTCAGTGCCAGGTCTCTGATTACCAGATTCGAGAGACTGATTAAAACTCACAAAAACTTGGAGCATGACAACTTATCTGGAAAGGTGTTTAGAGCTGGATATAGTCCCACAGGGTCTCAGGTGTAACAAATTTCCTAACAGGACTACTCCAAACTCTCAGCTTCACAAAGAACTGGTCAAAATATATAATGACTGGGCTAGCAGCTATCAAAGCACTCATCCAAAGTAATACTGAGAGTATGGCCACCTACAAGTCTCAAATAGATGATCTGCAAACACGCATCCTGCAGGATCCCACATTTATTGACTTTGCGGAAATGTGGGACAATGTACCACACAAAATTACTAGGCATGGGGCGACACTTTAACGCAAGAAAGGCAAATTGCTTAGGGACATTAAACAATGAGGAATCAGGCCCACATGCTCCTTACACACACGGAGAAGGCCAGACAGATATCCCACAACCAATCCATTGTCCACAACCGAACTACGGCCTACGACAGAATTACAAGAACCCACAAATGGACCCAACACACCAGAGGTGGATAGACTCATCA
This sequence comes from Protopterus annectens, assembly GCF_019279795.1. Lineage (NCBI taxonomy): Eukaryota > Metazoa > Chordata > Ceratodontiformes > Protopteridae > Protopterus > Protopterus annectens. The sequence goes on along the minus strand of NC_056734.1, from coordinate 438,641,341 downwards.
CATCCAGCCCACTAGCAGGAAGTAGTTCCCAGATGATGGTACATACTCCTCCTAGGGGACAGCCAAGACCAGAAATGCCTCTCCAGAATCAGCCAACACAGAGAGATCCAGACACCAGTGAACGTGACCACTACAACAACGAGGACAATACAAACCGCAGGACACCGGACAGTGCGATCAATCAAGGAAGGGTTTACCCACCAACAAACGACCAGTCTTCCAACAACAACACAAGTGGCAACAACAATGTTTTTATCTTCAGCAGGACTCACAACCAGAACCAGGACTTATACCAGGTTCAGATCTGGGGGTAATGAATGAAACTGGATCCACAACATCAACAATACTGAGGGAAGGAGGGGGAACAATCACAGGGGAAGGAGCGGGAACGGGATACAGTACTAGTATTACTGGGATGGACCACCCTGATCACCCTCCCCATTCACTGATACCAGCACCTGATAGCACTGACTTCAGGTCTCCAGCAGGGGTAGGTGACATCTTTAACCTCACCACACGAGTTCTCGGAAAGCCATCATAAGTTACTGAAGAAAGGCTTTTCTTTCATCCCGGCACAGAACACGGCGGATGTTATCTTCCGGCACAGAGAGCCAACACGGCGGATGTTATCTTGGACCTCAAGTGCTACCTGAGAAAGTTACAACTAAAATTAGATCTACAACAATATGAAGAGGAAGATGAGGAAAGCTCGGAATATAACAGACTCCTTACCATGAAGAGCCTGTACACTCCTGCACTCTCCAACACACTGAGCCTCTTTGCGAGTACCTGCGAAAGGGATATCAGGAAACTCCTTTCTGATAAGCCCTTGGCAAAGTGGCACAACCTGAACAGGGAAGAAAGACAGGCTTGGAAGGAACAGAGTCAGGACAAATCCCTACGGATCAAGGCTGACAAGGGATCCGGGATAGTAGTGATGGAGCAGGAGAGCTATATCCAAACACTTGAAGCATCCCTCATGAATAACCAGTTCTACAAAAAGGTCATCAACCAGGTACAACAAAACTTTAAACAAATTGACAACCTACTGTTGGAACTGTACCTCAGGGATGAGATCTCAAGACGAAAAAGACTTCATGCAGGTCATGACACTCAGCCTTGGGAAATTTTTTGGAATCTCCAAGGTTCACAAAACCCTCAAAATCCACCTTTCCGCCATGTGGTATCGAACCGAAGGACAAAAACAGAAAAAGTTTCACAATACGTGGACCACATCCTTAACCCCATTGTACAGAAAGTACAGTTTTGTACCTACCATAAATGTAGATGTTCGAGGATTCCATTGCTGCAGTCCTTACTATTGGGTATAGTCCGCATCCCAAATACCAGAGTATAAGGCTGGCGTCGGTCAGGGCGCATTAGACTGGCGTCAGTCGTCAGGGTACTAATGCGCATGACCGGCGTCATATCCTCAGTCTTTTCTTGCCCCAGATGTCAGAAGACCCTAAAAAGACAAGGCCCAAAATACCTGCACCAAAACATGAACAATATATATAAAAATATAAGCAGGTAAACTCACCTACACAACCACCCCTAAACACAGAGGGAAGGAGGAGTAAATTGGACTGCAGCAATGGAATCCTCGAACATCTACATTTATGGTAGGTACAAAACTGTACTATGTTCTTCGTTTTCCATTGCTGCAGTCCTTGTAGAATCCCAAAGCAGAGGTAAGGGAGGCTGGCAAATCATAAAGAAGCAGGAGCTGACAACATGCCTTGCAAAACAGCTGTGGCAAAACCAGCCCTAGACTTAGAGTAGATAGGAAGGTGATAATGCTTAGAGAAAGTATGCACTGAACTCCAAGTAGCTGCTTCCAAAATATCCTTAGTTGCCACCCCCCTGAGAAATGCTGTTGAAGTGGCAGTAGCCCTAGTGGAATGAGGCCTAATCCCAGCAGGAATCTCCTTGCCATGATGGGAATAACAAAATGCAATGCAAAAGCCAATCCACCTAGAAATAGTTAGTTTTGACACAGGCTTGCCCTGCGAACTCAAAGCAAAAGAAACAAACAACTGCTGAGACTGCCAAAAATCCTTAGTCCTGCTTAAGTAATAACGCAATTGCCTGTGTACATCTAAAGTATGCAAAATCTTTTCCCCTTTATTTTGGGGGTCTGCATAAAAAGTAGGCAAATGAATAGTTTGGTTTAAAGCCACACTAGAAACCACTTTAGGCATAAAGGAAGGATTAGTGCGTAATGATACCCTATCCTTATGGAAAATCAAAAGGGCTCGACTGCCATAGGGCCTGCAACTCAGACACCCGTCTTGCAGAAGTAATAGCCAACAAAAAGCAGTCTTCCATGACAAATAATTCAATTCAGCAGTAGCCGCGAGCTCAAAAGGTTGTAGAGTAAGTTTTTCCAACACAAAATTGAGATCCCAAGCAGGAGTAGGAGCTCGGGGTCTTATATTTTGCCCCTCTAAGAAACTGCTTGAACAAAGGATCGAAAACAATGGTGGGTCACAATCATAGTGAGCTGAGATTGCTGCAGCATGAATCTTAATGGAAGAGAAGGACAGACCCTTGTCCAGTAACTCAGTAAGATATTGAAGAGCCATACTCAAATTAGGCTCAGAAATCTCCAAATTCTTTGCTTTACTCCAAAAGAAAATCTCTTCCATTTTGCTGCGTACACTTTCCTTGTACTAGGTCTTCTAGCTTCCATAATCACATTTAAAACTTGTTGAGGAAGTTGAGACCTGCTGTGTTTCAACACAGAATATGCCAGGCTGTCAGATGGAGAGTGAAGCTTGACATGGAGCAGATAACCGTCCTGCTGGGATAACAGGTGTGGAATCAAAGGTAAAGGCCATGGAGGCTTCTTTACCAGACTCCGTAGTAGAGGGTACCAGTGTTGCCGAGGCCAATCTGGAGCTATCAAAATCATCCTTGGCCTGTCCTGTCTGACCTTTAACAGTACCTTTGGAAGAAGAGGCAGAGGTGGAAAGGCATACACATGAAGGTTATCCAACTGAAAGACAGAGCATCCACTTTCCAAGCTGTGTGATGAAACCCCTTTGTGCAAAACTGTGGCAGCTGGTGGTTTAGTGGAGAAGCGAACAGATCTATGTCTGGAGTTCCCCATGACACTGTCAATTTCTGAAATACATGAAGATCCAGTTTCCACTTGTGGGGATCCATGATTTGTCTGCTTAACACATCTGCTAAGGAGTGCTGTGCTCCTGGCAGAAACCTTGCCTGAAGAGTCAGGTGCAAGCGTGGCGCGATCTCCCATAAAATCATTGCTTGCCTGCATAGAGGATAAGAATGTGTTCCCCCTTGTTTGTTGAAGTACCACATGACAGTTGTGTTGTCTGTTAGAATCAACACCTGCCCTGGAAGAAGTAACTCCTTGAAAGCCAATGCGAACTGGACTGCTAACATCTCCTTCATGTTGATATGTAGATGCTGTAGTCTGGCAGGCCACTTGTCTTGTATCCACTTTCCATTTAGATGAGCTCCCCAAGCAATGTCCGAGGCATCTGTCGGTAAAATCTGACTCGCCTCTGGCTGGGTCACAGAGAGTCCCTTGTTTAGGTGACATTCCTGAGCCCACCACAAAAATTCTCTGAAGGCAAGGTATTATTTGAATGACAGTGTCTAAATCCTGGCAGTGCTGTGTCCATACATTTTTGAGATACCATTGTAACTTCCTCATATGCAGTTTGGCATTGGGAAGCACCAGAATACAAGATGCCATGAACGCTAATGCTTGAAGGACTGTCTTTGCAGTCAGCACGGACTGATGAGATAGTTGATGGAAGTAAAGTGATAGACTCTTTTGTTTGTCCGGGGTTAAAAAGGCCAACTGGGCTGCTGTATGCAGTCTCACACCCAGAAAGCACATGTCTTGAGAGGGTACTAGACTGGACTTTATTTCGTTCACAGAATACCCTAGGCATCTTAGCACTGCTATAACATATTCCAGATGCTGTAGAAGGTCTTCCTTTTCTTGAGCCAGAATCAGGCAGTTGTCTAAATAAGGATAGATTTGAAGTCCTTGTAGCCTGAAGGAAGCTATCACTGGAGCCAGAACCTTTGTGAATACTCTGGGCGCAGTAGATAAGCCAAAGGGCAATGCAGAGAACTGATAATGAGAATCTCCAGCTCATACTTCCTGTAACTTAGCCTGATAGGCACATGAAGGTAAGCTTCCTTGAGATCTAAAGTTACCATCCAGTGATCTTTGCCCAGCAGGGGTAAAAGCTGTTGTAACGTCAACATCTTGAACTTGGGAATGTCCAGATAAGGGTTGAGGAGAGATAAATCCAAAATTGGTCTCCACGTGTTCCCCTTCTGTGGTACTAGGAACATGCGAGAATAAAATCCTAGGCCCCTTTCTGATACAGGGACTGGCTGAATGGCCCCCATTTGGAGTAATGATGTCCAACACCCATCTGTCTTGAGTAATTAAATCCCAATTTTCTTAGAAAAAAGAGACAGTTGTCCTTCCAAAGGAGCTGCCAGACGAGAATCTACTGGCAGCTGAAAAGGCAGGTCATTGGGTCTGTTAAGGACTGACCCTGACCTCACCAGAAGTCTGAGCAGGTGAACTCCCTGTTCTAGGCCTAAAAGAACCTTGGGCCCTGCCCCTACCACGTCTAGACCTACCCCTAGACTGGGAATCATAAGCAGGATATGTCCACCCCTTAGCAGGCCAATTTCTACTAAACTTCGGTGGCTGTACCTGCAAAAAATCTTTAACAGTTTGCATAGACTTAGCTTTGTCCTCCATTTTCTTTAAAACTGCTTCCACAGGTGAACCAAACACATCAGACTGTAAAGGAGCATCCAAAATCCTTGTCTTAACATGCTCAGCCAAATTTTGATCCCTCAACCAGGCATGCCTGCGAAGAACAGAACTAGTGGCAGCCACCCTCGAGGAGGCCTGCACAGCATCAAAACCACATTGCAAAGAATGTTTGCCCACTTGTTCAGACACTTAAACTAAATCCAGCAATTCTTTACAATCAATACCTTCCGCCAAAGCATCCACCTTAGATTTTAATTGTGAAAGGAGATAATTTTGATATTTCAGCATGTGAAACTGACAATTTAATGCTCTCATGGCTAGAGTGGAAGAAGTATACACTTTCTTACCCCACCTATCTAATGCCCTTGCCTCTTTGTCAGTGGGAACAGGATTTTTAACCACAGAGGCTTTAACACCTTTAGGCCCCTGAGAAACAGTTTCTGGGTCCGCCCTAGGACTCTTAAACAAATACTTATGAGCTTCGGGCACCCTATAGTACCTATCAGGTTTAACAGGAGCAGGAGGCAAGGAATCAGGGTTCAGGGAAGCCTCTGCAAAACATCTTCCACCACAGTCAACACAGGAGGTATAGCTAAGGGCCTATGCTGGGGTAAAACAAGAATTCCCTAAGCCTCTTCCTGGAATCAGAGTAATCCTGGCCTTCCCATTTAAAGTGCTCCCTCATGGAATGCAGAGTCTCTGAAAATGAAAAATCATCAGGAGGAGAAGCCGAAGGAGTGGCATCATCCACATCAGAATCAGAATAATGAGGATACTCCTGCAAATCTTCCAGAAGACTCAAGCCCCTGAACCCTGTTCAAAACTGTCAAACTCTGGTTCCACCCAAGGCCTCTTATCAGGAGGGCCCATAGAACCTCTAATCATAGTAATCAAATCTTCTGCCATTTTAAGCATATGTTTCTTAGGTACAGAACCGAAGGCTAGGAGAAGCCCTACTGAAACTGAACTTGGCCTTCCTCTAAAAGAAGTTTGGCAACAGAAGGAGGCTCTAACTACTGTGGGAAGAGAGGAAGAATAGTTACCTGAGAAGCCCCCTCAGCCTGGCCTGCCTCCTGAGAGGTAAATCCTGTAACAGTAAAGTTTCTGCCTGAGACTCCATAGAAACTCCTGGCAAAACCTCTGGCTCCACTGAGCCTCCTAAAGAACCGGCGTCCGGGACTGCGGTTCATCAACCCTAGGCTTCGCTGTTTTGTCCTTACGCTTCTTGGCGGGCGTGAGCATCCGGCGGCATTTTATAATTGCTTCCCAAACACTAATCTGGCACAGTCTAACCTCCTCTTAATAGTGCGTTTGTTAAACCTAGCACAAGGCGGCAACCAACAACGTCGTGCTCAGGCCCTAAACAAGGTATACACAATGTATGGTAATCCCTATGAGGTATTTGTTTCCCACAAAATACAGTTATTCACTTTTCTGACATCGGTTAAATACTGAGGCAAGAAAAACCAAAATGTTCCCCAGCGGGACTTAGCCAACTCTGATTCGGTCTGAAACTCCGGTTTGGAAATATTTCAAACGCCAACCTGCACTCGCAAAACTGCTTCTGCATCGGATCAGCGGCAAAAAGACTGAGGATATGGCGCGGTCATGCGCGTGGTACCCTGACGTACTGACGTCAGTCTAATGCGCCCTGACCGACGTCAGCCTTATACTCTGGTATTCGGGCCGACTGGATGCGGACTATACCCAATAGTAAGGACTGCAGCAATGGAAAACGAAGAACATCAGCAAATACTACACCAAGGACTCCTGGGCTTTTCTAAATGACATCTTCAAACTAAGGCTGGATGGAGGGGAATATTTACTGGTCACCCTAGATGTAGAAGCACTCTACACAAACATCCCCCACGCCAAATGACTGACCCTCACCAGACAATACCTGAACAGGCACTCCAACCTAAGCGGGACTAAGATTAATACCGTATGCAGGTTAACAGAAGCAGTATTAAGAAATAACTTTTCAATTCAACGGGAAGATTTACCACCAACAGAAAGGGATAGCCATGGGATCCAAAATGGCCCCAGCATATGCAAACTTAGTCCTCAGTGCCTGGGAAATGGATAAGGTTGAATCACTGCCCGGGTTCAACAACACCATAATGTACAGGCATTATATTGAGGTCTTTCATCTGGAAGGGGGACAGACTGAGCAATTTTCTGGAATTTCTTTTCCAGAGTCTGGACTTCCTGACCCTCACAGTAGGACACATCGGAACCACCACTCAATTCCTGGATATCCACCTCACTATAGACCTAGAAAGTGGACAGTTTGACTCCATCTACCGCAAGCCCACTTTTCGGAATAACTGTCTAGAGTTCAGCAGCCACCATCCCCATTTCATGAAAAAGAATATTGTAAAAGGACAATTCATCTGGTTATCCAGACTCATTTTTAGGGACGAGGTTTTCATCAAGGAAGGTTTTTACCTCAGAAACTTGTTCCTAGAAAGAAAATACCCAGAGTATCTAGTGGACAACCTGTTCCAAGAGATCATACAGCACAGACACTCCAGGTACCCACCAATCCTGGAAAAGGGATTCACAGCAAGGGCACAGAACGGACCAAACAAAAAGGACTGGGTGTTAAGTTTCCCCCTTCCAATTTCCACCGATATGTCTGGAATCAGAGGGGTCCTCACCAACAACTGGGACATCTTGGGAGGAGAAAAAGGTCTGACAAAGTTACTTGGGACATCCCCAAACATCTGTTTCAAACAAACCTCTTCTTTTGGTGGAGCGTTCGAGAGGAATAAAAGCCCATCCCCACAGAGCGAAGTATCGACAGAACCTGGAATGTCCGACTGCAGCAAGTGTGTTGCCTGTGTACACATACGAAAAAACAACAATGTCACCTTCCTGCAATGCAACAGAACTGTCAGTCTACATGACCACTATGACTGCAAAACAAAAAATGTAGTCTATTGTGCTTTCTGCGAACACTGTGGGAATTTCTATATCAGCAAAATGAACAGGAAGCGGAGTAGCCATATTAAAGAACACACTGCAGCAATACACAAACAGGACAGTTTGAATGCCTTGGCTAAACACAGTGCTATTTGCCCAAACTTCACAGGATTCAAATTCACAGTGCTGGAAAAAATAACAGAATTTGTAAGGGATATGGACACATTCCTGCAAGTCCGGGAATTAAAATGGCAGATAGAACTGAGAACTGAGAGCTGATGTCTATCCAGGTCTCGAGACTGAACATTAAAATGTGCACTTAAATGGTATAGAGATTGAAATGTGATAGGGTTTGAAGAACTGTGCAAGAGGGTTTGAAGAATTGTGCAAGTAGATTTAATGTGTTTATGTATTTACAACTGTGCAAGTGAATATAATGCGTTTCTTCTCTGACTTTTGACTCCCCCATACCCTCTACACACATGCTCCCAATCACCAGGCTAGCCCCCACTGACCGCACCAACTATACCCCCCCGGTCTCACTATTTCACGCAGCCATTCAAGGGGCGATACCATCCAAACCAACCCACAGCAGGTACCATCCGCACTGAGTCTTCTGGGACACTGTCATTCATATGCTCCTTGTCATGGGAGGCTCCCTACCAGCCCCCCCTCAAGTCCACACCGCATTCCTCCCACTCCCCCATCAGGTGGCATACCCACACATTACTCTACACACAGATACCAAAACATAGTAGGACTCTCTTCCTCCGTTCCCTTCTTTGGAGGCAAAGACTCATAAGTAATGTGTTTATATTAGAATCATCACAGCATGACAGTCATCCTTCCCGGTTTCAGACAGACAGACAGACAGACAGACAGACAGACAGACAGACAGACAGACAGACAGACAGACACACAGACAGACAGACACACAGACAGACAGACACACAGACAGACAGACACACAGACAGACAGACACACAGACAGACAGACACACAGACAGACAGACACACAGACAGACAGACACACAGACAGACAGACAGACAGACACACACAGACAGACACACACACAGACACACAGACAGACAGACAGACAGACAGACAGACAGACAGACACCAAAAAACCCAAAATAGTGGCAAAATGCTAAAAGGAAAAAACCTACATTAAATAGGACAAGTTCTAATGCCAGTCAAAAGCCCTGACCAATTATGATCTACATCATCTCAAAAGACTTTAAAAGGAAATAATTGCTCAATAAGGGATATTTGGAAAGAATTCATAACAGAGCTTGAAAGTGTCTGAAGATATCACCATGCTTCAAATGAGGTCTGTAGATTAGGAGAGGTGAGGTAAGTTAAGGCAGAAGAAATGCTAGAGTCTGGGATAGACTTACAGGTGCTAAGAGACCGTTTGTGACCAGAATTCTTCTGGAACTGAAAGGACTAAATAATGCAACTACTTTTGATGCATTTTACATGATTTGCAAGATAAAGGCACCTTAAACACAAGCAGCAAAGGCATTCCTACGAGCACAAGGATTTGGGAAGACTTTTGTTCCCATATGAGCCAATTGAGATTTATATATAGTATTACCAGGAAGAAAGCAATGGGCATGTTCCTTTCAGATAACAGCACAAGTGTAAACTTAACTGTTCTCCATTTACCGTTATAACCCTCAATATAAGACCAACACCTATTTATACAACCCTATACATGTACTTTTTCTGCATTTTTCAGTAGTATTTGTATATTACCACACTGCTGCACACGAGTTCTGGCTGAAAGTGGTCCAACAACCAGACCATCTACATGGTCAACTACTGGATAAATAAAAGGACCACAGACAATATGCAAAGAGAGTATTATAAATGTAGGAAGGGGACAAAAATATTGACCAAGTGTTCTACAAGTGACCATGTGAAATGCTGCATCCTAGGGATTATGTTATCAAGATTAGTTTAATCAAGCAGAGCATACCCTGAGTTTTGTGGTCACAAAAACAATGTTTATTGTACCTCTGGGCAATTCCAGACGCTGGCCACATGTTCAGTTGTATACATTTGATAGCTTATTAACTATACAGTTTTGCTTACTGTATGTAGGTATTCAGCTCATGTAATTTAATTTTTTAAAAGAAAAGACCCCCTGTAGCAGCCCACTTAATCTAGTTGACAAAAAAATACGTGCCACCACCTTTCAGTGATTTACTCTGCCTTACTACATAATGTAGTACAAAATAGCAGGTGACAGACAGTATAGTACACTAACAAAGTAACAGGAAACTTCACGGACCTCCAGGCTATATGAAAATAGTAAAAACTGTTACAGATGTTGGTGCTTTCGGGATAACCCTTCAGACAAAAACACTTCATACAAAACACTTAAAAAGTATTATTGTCCAATCAACGTTTACTTTATTAGTCCTGCTATAGTGGACCTTTGGTGCCAGACTTTTATTCTGTTCAGTTACAGAACACTAACAAAACCCAGAAATGGCACAGATTCAGAATTAACTGCTATTTAATGGATGAAAGCTACAGCACTACAAAAATGCATCAATGTATCTACGAGCAATTATGCCAGGAATTTCACAAATGCAAACCGTGAGAAGACAGTGACTTTGGTGTTAACAGAAAATTTTGACTTCAGCAAGTAAGCAAAACCTTCTACACAGGCAATGGTTGTATCTCTGTGACCAAGAGAAATACATGCTTGATGTTGACAGTGTTATGTATCTGAGAAAGTAAGCATTTTTTGTGCAGAAAATTCTGCATAAAACTAAGGGATCCATGTGCAGAAAATTTTGTATGATGCTAAAATTAGGGGGTCCAGCAATTAAGCCAAATAAAGATAGTGAAAGTAGTGATCGGCTCCAGTCAAGTGAAGCAGAATTTAATCTACATGGATAGCTGGGCAACATTTAAAGAACCGACCAAAAGGCAGTAACATGAATGGCTCAAAACAAAACTGTATAAACCACAGCTGTCCTGGCAAGTCACTAGCCACACATGACTACACCAATTCCCATACAAAACACGATAAATGCCACTAATAAAAAGATCCAAAGTCCAAGAAAACCAACATAAAATAAACAGTTAACACCACACCAGGTTAAGCACTTTCGTCTCTGCCCAGAGAGAGCTCAAAGCAATTTAAATAAACACCCTTATACTACCATCTATTACAAAATTGTGATACTTTAAAGGTACAAAAACATAGAAATAAGTCACTTTTAGAGTAAGTATTCAACATTTTAAATAAAAAACCTTCCATGGTCAATTCATTTTGATCATAAAATATACAAAAGATACAGAACATTTTAGAAAATTCTTATATTAAAAAAGAAGAGTATTAAAAAGTATAAACATTACAATGAAAGGGCATTTTTTTCCTTAAGGGAGGGGAAAGTACAGTTGTGTACACCTACCATAAATGTAGATGTTAAGAGTGTCTTCACTGTTGCAGTCAGAATCCCAAAGTCTGCCATCTTCTCCAGCCTTTCTTGCCCTAGATGTCAGAAGTCCCCAATAAAACAAAATGAATCCAACAAGGAAACACAAATACACCACAACAGTGAAGACACTAACATCTACATTTATGGTAGGTGTACACAACTGTACTATGTTCTTCGTGTTTCACTGTTGCAGTTATAACTGTAGGAGGCAAGAATACCCTGCAAAACAGCAGAGGCAAAGCCTGCCCTGGTCTTAGAATACAAAGGAGAAAAAGTATGCACAGAACTCCAAGTGGCAGCTTCCAAAATATCCTTGGTAGGGACTCCTCTGAGGAAAGCTGTAGAAGTGGCAGCTGCTCTAGTAGAATGACTTCTAATGGTACCTGGAAACTGTTTCCCATGATGAGTGTAACAAAATCTGATTCCATAAGCAATCCATTTGGAAATAGTTTGTTTAGAAATGGGTTTTCCAAGAGAACTGGAGGCAAAAAGAAAAACAATTGATTAGACATTCTGAACTCTTGTCTTGTCCAGGTAAAATCATAACTGTCTGTGCACATCCAATGAATGCAAAATCCTTTTTGTTTGATTTAAAGCCACTTTAGGATTGGTCCTCAAGGATACTCTGTCCTGATGGAAAAGGTATGGTTCCCACAGCCATGAGAGCTTGCAACTCTGAAACCCTTCTGGCAGAGGTCAATGCTAATAAAAGAACAGTCTTCCAGGATAAGAACTTAATATCTGAAGATGCAGCAGGCTCAAAAGGAGGCAAAGTAAGTTTTTCTAAAACATAATTAAGATCCCAGGCAGGGACAGGAGGGGTCCTGGGAGGCCCTCTCAAGAATTGCTTCAAAGGATGAGAAAAAACAGGAGGATCAGAACTGAAATGCGCAGAAATAGCAGAAGCATGAATCTTAAAGAAAAGGAAAGTCCTTTAGATAAAAGTTCTGAAAGGTAATGCAAAATAGGAGAGATCAGGAACCAGAGGATCCGAGCCTCGGTCCTGCATCCAAATACAAAACCTCTTCCATTTAGAGGCATAGGATTTCCTAGTGCTAGGCCGTCTAGCTTCCAAAAGAATATCCAAAACTTGTTTGGGAAGACTAGAGGAAATCCAATTCCTTTGAAGAGCCAAGCTGCCAGGCAAAGGGTCTTGAGGTTGGGATGTAGTAACTGACCCTGATGCTGGGACAAAAGCGAAGGGTTCAGAGGGAGAATCCAAGGAGGCCAAGAACAGGTGCTTTAAAGTTGGATACCAAAACTGTCGAGGCCAATTTGGAGCAATCAAGATAAGGAACTTGGGCTTGTCCTGTTTTATCTTCAGTAATACCAGAGGTAGAAGAGGAAGAGGGAAGGCATATGCTGAAAGGCTTCTCCAGCTGAAGGACAGGGCATCCACTCTCCAAGCTGTTTTGTGGAAGGACCTGGTGCAAAAGCGAGGCAGCTGATTGAGATGGGATGCAAACAGATCTGAGGACATCCCCAAACTGCAGTAATCCTGTTGAATAAGTTGGTGTCTAGCATCCATTCGTGAGGATCTAAAATGTTTCTGCTCAGGCTGTCTGCTAAGAGATCCTGTTTCCCTGGAATGAATTGAGCCTGGAGATGTAGATTCAAATTTAGAGCTGTCCCACAAAGCCATAGCTAGTCTGCAAAGGGGGTAAGAATGAGAACCCCCCTGCTTGTTGATGTACCACATGACTGTGGTGTTGTAGCAGAGGCCCTGGTTGCAAAAGGTTCTTTAAGGCTAGAAGGGCATTTTGAACTGCCAACATTTCCTTCAGATTGATGTGCCAGTGAAGATGGTCCTTTGTCCAGGTTCCCTGCTGGCAATGGTCTAGAAAGTGTGCTCCCCAAGCATAATCCGAGGAGTCCGTGGTTAGGATTTGAGTAGGTTGAGGAAGAAGTGCATACCCTGGACCACCAGAGGAATTCCCTCTGAAGGCAGGGAATCAGAGGTATCAGAATATCCAGATCGTGGTGATGCTGTGACCATACACTTTTCAGATACCATTGAAGTTCTCATGTGAAGCCTTGCGTTTGGAATCAGAATGCAGGAAGCCATGTAGCCCAGAGCCTGCAGGAATTTCCTTGCAGTGAGCCGAGATAGAGTTGCCAAGGTGCTGAAAGTAGAAGCCAGCTGAGTTTGTTTTTCTGGAGTGAGGAAGGCCCTTTGTAAGGTTGTATTTAAGAGGGCTCCCAAGAATACCATTTGTTGAGAAGGGATCAAATGTGACTTGTGTTCACTGAGAATCCCAGTAGGAGGAAAAGACGTTGAACAAAGTCCAGATGTTGAAGCAGAAGATCTTTGCTGTCTGCCTGAATAAGGCAGTCGTCCAAATAGGGGTAAATCTGGATCCCCTGAAGTCTGCAGTAAGCCACTACTGGTGCCAGGCACTTGGTAAAGACTCTTAGATAAACCAAAGGGCAGTACAGAGAATTGAAAGTGCCTCAACCTGAGGAATTTCCTGCATGGGAATATGTAAATAGGCTTCTTTAAGTCCAATGTCACCATCCAGGCGTCCTGAGAGAGCATTGGAAGTAGTTGCTGCAGAGTAAGCATCTTGAATTTTGGAATTTCCAAAAGGTGTTTAACACAGAAAGGTCCAGAATAGGTCTCCATGAGTTTTGTTTTCTGGGAACCAGAAACAGTCTTGAATAAAAACCTTTTCCCATCTCCAAGAGTGGAACAGGCTCTATGGCTCTCATGGCCAGAAGAGCATCCACTTGAATTAAGGCCTCTGACCATTGATGTTTTGGCAGATCTGGCCAACCGTGAGCCCTTGGCAAAGTGTGAAAGTGGAATTTGTAACCTTTTAAAATCACGTCCAATACCCATCTGTCCTGGGTAATATGAGTCCAATTTCCATAAAAAAAGACAGTTTTCCTCCGAGAGGGGCATCCAGGTGAAGGGGTCCTGTAGCCCAACCGAGAGAGTCATTGAGCTTGCTTTCTTTGAGATTGGGATCTGTCTTCTCCCCTTCTAGGTGAAGAAGCAGTCCATTGTCTAGATCTGTAAGAGGCCTGACCTTGACCACGACCTCTGGAGCGCCTATACCTACCCCTTTGAGGCCTGTCAGACATGGGAAAGGACCAATTTTTAGAGGGCCAATTCCTGGAAAATCTAGGAGGCTGAACTTGCAAGAAATCTTTTACAGTCTGCATAGACTTTGCCTTTTCTTCCATCTTTTTAATAACTTCCTCAGCCTTGGATCCAAAAAGAGCATCATGTTGAACAGGGGCATCTAATAACTTAGCCTTAACCTGTTCAGGTAAACTTTGTTCACGAAGCCAGGCATGTCTCCTGATAACAGTACCAGAGGCTGCAGCCCTGCAAGAAGCATCCAAAGCATCAAAACCACAATGTAAACTATGCTTGTTCACTTGTTCAGTAGCATGCAAGATATCTTGAAGTTCCTTATCCTCTGCACAAGCAGGAAGGGAAGCAAGCTTTTGCTTTAAAACAGACAATAGAAATTGCTGATACTTAACATATGAAACTGGCAATTTAAAGCCCTTACAGACAGGGTAGCAGAAGTATATACCTTTTTTCCCCACCTGTCTAAAGCACGAGAATCCTTCTCGGAGGGAATAGGATTTTTAGAAGTAGCAACCTTAGCAGCCTTAGAGCCCTGAGAAATAGTTTCAGGATCTTTAAATAAAAATAAATGAGTCAGGAACCCTATAAAATCCATCAGGCTTAGAAGGAGCAGGAGGCATGGAATCAGGATTCAAATTAGCCTCAGAAAAAGCATCATCTACAATGTCCAAAACAGGAGGGATAGCTAAAGGCCTATGCTGGGAAGAAGAAGAAATTCCCTAAGCCTCTTCTTGGAAGCAGAATACTCCTGTCCTTCCCAATGAAAATGTTCCCTCATCTCATGCAAGGTTTCCCCAAGAGAGAAATCCTCAGGCGGAGAGGCAGAGGGTAAAGAGTCCTCAGCATCCAAATCCTCATAAGGAGGAAAGGAATAGTCCTGATCCGAGGAAGAAACAGAAGATACAGAAGCCTGGTCAGAGGAATCCAGAGTAACATCCTGTCGAGGCCTTTTCTCAGGAGGGGGGTGAGAACCCCTAATCATTGTAAGCAAATCTTCAGCCATCTTTAATAATTGCTTTTGTGTCTTGGGAGTGGATTCAGAAGCAGCTTGAGCAGGAGCTTTAGACTTAACAGGAGTCTTTGTCTTTGAAATAGTGATGTGAGTAGGCCTGAAAACCCCCTCACAAGCCGGTACCTGCACAGCGGTTCCAGACCCATCTGAAGGGGTCCTGCAGCAGTTAAAATAGTGGGCCTTGATGGCTCCCCATGGGAGTCCGTATCTGCCATTGGTTCAGAAGTGGCGGACGACAGAGGCTGCAAAAGCGCCTCACTGACGACAGCTGAACCGGACGCTGGCTCCAGCTGCAACGAGTCCTGTTTGGACCTCGGAGGCCTGTCTATCTTTGCGCTTCTTTTGAACTCCGGTAGTGTCAGATGACATTCTATAATTGAAGCGTCTGCCAAAATAATTTAAAGCCCAATCGTACCTGCGTTTGATAGTACGAGAGTTAAACCTGGCACAGAACCGACAACAAGAAACGTCGTGGTCAGGGCCTAAGCAAGGTAGACAGTAAGAGTGGAAATCTTTGAGGTATTTGTTTCCCACATGCTATACAATTAACTTTTTCTGACATCGGAGGAACAAGAAAAAGATTCCCCAACAGGGTACTTAGCTTTGAGAAGAGAAGTAAGAACTTCGGACAGACAACAAAATACGCTGTTCGAAAATAGCCAACCAACGACTTGCGAGCTGCTTTAAGACTGGAGAAGATGGCATCGGCTGAGGGCTATGTACCGACCCAGACTTTGGGATTCTGGCCGACCTCGGGCTGCCTGCCGGCAGGAGCACCCTACAGTTATGACTGCAACAGTGAAACACGAAGATCAATAGTGCAACTATCATTCAACCCTGGAGGCTCCATAGCATTAAGCCTCAACTGCCATTGTAATTCTAATTTCTAGGTCTAGTTCCCACCAGCCTCCTCTTATGTTGTAAGGTACTATAGCCAAAAATCCCAAATTTGAACCCACTTGTACCTTTACACACTAAGCTACGTTTATAAAGGGCATTGCTGGTATTTTCTTTGCTAATGGCATAAAGATATTCGTAAATATGTTTCCTAAAATTACACTGTTTTCCCTGTATAAAAATTACCACAGGTAATGTTATGTCTTCCGGCTTTTCCCGGTTAGGGGCCACCACAGCAGAACTCCGGTATGCTAATGATTGGCAGTAAATTTTTACTTGCAGAGTTGCCAGCTCTGATGCACAACCTTCAACGAAGGTACGCATGTCTCCACACAGAAGATGCTCTAGCTGAGAATCGAACAAGACAAAGTCTTACTGCGAGGCGACGCTACCGCAGCACCACCACAGGTAATACATAGGGCAATTGAAATACATCACTAATGTTAAAGTAATCCAAAAACTGATCAATTTTAGGAGGGGAATTCCACAGAATGAAGACACCTTGACATATTTCAATTTACAGGTATCTAGTCTGATAACAGCATAGATTTAGATACAACTTTAAGGATTAATATTAAAGTTTGGCTCCAAACTTAAAGGATTATATTAATATTAAGTTTTGGTTCCAAAACTTAAAAAGAAAACCTTCAATAACTACCTAGATTACCAGAGTAATCATCCAGGGTATATTAAGAAAAATATTTTCAAGGACAGTTGATCTGAGCAGCCAGAATGTGCTCTGACCTAGAAATTTTTTCTGGGAGAAGTGATTATTATCAGATAGGTTTAAAGAAAAAAAGGATATCCCCAAGATTACAGGATGAAAATAGCCTAGGAAGTTACAACTGCATGAGGCAATAGATACAAACCACTCTTGTACAATAGTGACTTGCTTACATATAAATAAGGCAATAGGTAGTACCCCGAATTTTCAAAATGGCATGGTACTAAGTTATGGTTTGGGTAGTCAGGATGTGAAAAATATAACTGGACTATCTTGAAGAGCAATGCTGAAATTCTTGATAGTATAAGCAAAGTCCCCACCTTATATATATATATATATATATATATATATATATATATATATATATATATATATATATATATATATATATATAGCGCTTTTTAAACATGATATTTTATACCAACATGCATCAGAAAAAGGAACTAAATGTGGAGCATGTCGGCAGTGCTCCCATATTACAGAGGATCAGTTCATAAGCCTAGAATGTACATTGTTAAAAAAGGGCAATTGTGGTACTAAGGGCATAATTTATATTGCCCTATGTACTACTTGTGGTAACTGAATATTTTCCATTGACTTAAAAATGCTTTGGTACCTTTAAGTAATTTAAATAATTAAATTAGTACAATTTTGTAATAGATGGTAGTATAAAAGGATGTTTATTATGTATGTTAATTGCTCTGAAGTCTCTCTGGGCAGAGACGAAAGTGTTTAACCTGGTGTTTTGTGTTATTAAAAACACTTGTTGGTTTTCTCAGACTTTAGAAGGTTTAATTTAGTGGCTATTTATCATGTTTTATATGGGAATCGGTGCAGTCGTGTGTGACTAGTCACTTGCCCAGGATGGCTTTGGTTTAAAAACATTTAAAGAACCAACTATGGGACTTCCTCAGGAAGGAACGAACAAGGAAAAATGCACTATAAACTTTCTAAGCAGGAGAACTATGCCAAGACTGCCCAAGGGCAAGTTCAGTAATGAAATATTTTTTTGAGACGCTGAACTGGATCTTCCACACATTCATGAACAAAGTGCAAACCAACAAATAACCAAATGGCAACAGTAAGCATAACAGAGTGACAGGCACAAGCAAGAATATTGTCAAATAGGCACTTTAAAATGTATTTTCAAGCAGAGGATACTACATACAGACCAAAAAGAATAGTGCTGAGGGGGGGCAGAGGGAATCCAAGTAATAAAAAACCAACATTTGTCAGTGACACCAAAATTGAAATTGCTGCAACCCAAGAAAATATAAAGTTGCAATACATTCCAACCATATTGGACTTTGTGTATAGATCGTGCATGGGCACCATCCATATTTGAATACTGCGGTAGTACAACTGAGCTTAATGGACCATTTGCAGGCACAGCCACGGCACTTCCTCTCAAATCAATAAATGCAGCTGATATTTTTGTAATCTTAGAACACATTAAAGGCGAACCAAGCAACAATATTAAAAGGGATGTGAAAAACTGCATGGTGTGCCAAATTAGAGTGATGAGAGATCTCACTTTGCATGTGCTGAAATACAAATTTGTGTTAAATGGCATAGAACTGGGTGCAACATTCAACAGTGAGAATGCAGGGCTTTTCTCCTCCCTCCTCACAGAAGCAGTACTAAGGTTTAATCCGATAGTGCAGACTGAGGACTCTTGCAGTAGGTCAACTAAAATCATCCAACAGGACTACAGAGCTCATCTCTGTCTTTGCACATGAACAATTTTTCACTAGTTAAGTGCACTGTGTCAGCTACACAAAGCTGCATTACCACAGACTAACATTGATTTGGCTTTATGCTTTATCCATACAATGCCTGTCACCCTACTCCTGTAAGAACTTCCTACAGGCTGAGAAACACTATCAGGTTAGCGCTGGTATGAGAAAAGCGTTCTTGTACTGACTGGGGAAAAAGGTAAAAGTGCAACTAAGGAAGTTAGCAGTAAGGGTCATATTTTTATGTCTATTCAAAATCACCTGGAAACAGCTGGAAATGTCTGTGGACAGGAACGTACGCAATCCTGCAAGATGCTTATTCTGAAAAGATCCCAAAGTTTTGGAACTAAAGCATGGATGAAGCTCTATTATCAGAAAGGGGCAATTTCATGTAAAGGATCGCGTGACATACTTGTATTCTTATACAAATTAAATCAAGAGGTGTACATTCCTCATTGTAAACCACTGTACTTTCTATTTTCAGACGCTATAAATTGCAAAGAGAAATTGTTAACATAAAAGAGATTCCAGTTAAACCACTGCGGGCTCTCTGGATGAAATGTGCCATTACTGCCATCTAGTGATCAGAAAAGAGCACTGCCATCTGTAAGTCTGCAGGGAATTAAGCAGATGCGAAAGTGTTCCACAAACAAATATAGGGTGGAAATGTAAAGTACAGTTGTACAAGATCTTACCATAATGGTACATGTCCTTATCTTCACTGTTGCAGTATTCTTTATAAGGATCCCCTGCCAAGGACATCTCAATGTCAGGCCAGTACACCAAAGCCTTTAGGCTACTTTAAGGTATGCTGCATGTCACACATGCTCCTCACTTAGGCATAAAAGGCGACATCCGGATGTACTATCCTCAGAACAGAGAGCCCCAGTACTAATGCCAATCCAAGGAGAAGAGGTACGCAGTACATTCAGAAGGGAAAAGGACCAGGGGGAGGAGAGAGGGAATATTGCAACAGTGGAGAAGGACATCTACCATTAGGTTAAGATCTTGTACAACTGTACAATCTTTCCATTTCACTGCTGCAGTATTCTTTACAATAGGGAGAGTGCAAAGGATCAGGAAGAACAGAGGTAGTTGGACCAAGCAGAGCTCTAGAAACCTATGAAGGATGGTCCTAGCAAAACCAGCTCTAGAAATTCCATCCAACTTGTAGTGCTTGGTAAATTTATGAACAGAAGTCCAGTAGCTAACTCAAGAATAGAGTTAGTATCCAAACCCTTGAAAACAGCACCAGAAGCCACAACTCTAGTAGTATGGGCCTTTACAGTAAAATGAACAAAGAGATTTGCTTTAGAAATCTAAGAAAGTTTGCTTGGACACAGCCAATCCTAAAGAGATAGGATGAACAAAAATCTAATCAGATTTACAAAAAAAGTATTGGCCTTATCCATACCTCTCAACCTCTTAGAGCAAAAGATCTTGACAAAGGCATAAGCAAAAGTGGGACAAAGGACCAAAAATAGGGACAATTTTTAAATATCGCTTTTAACTTAGAAAAGAAGATAGAACAGTCTGGATCCTGCACCCTATAAAGACATGATCCTGAGAAGGAATCAGAAAGGACTTTGAAATTTATAGTGAACCCCAGGCACTACAAAATAAAGATTTTGCAAAAAGTCTCTGGAGAAGATGCCTGAAACAGAAGGCTGTCTAAATAGGGAAAAAACTTGGATTCTCCTTAGCCTACAAGCAATCACAGGAACGACGCATTTGGTGAATACCCTTGGGACAGCAGAAAGGCCAAAGGGCAAAGTAGAGAACTGAAAATGCCAGCAAGCAGAGAAACTTCCTGAAAGGGGGATGAATTGGGATAGAGACAAGCACATCCTGGAGATGGAGATACCAGAAAAGCCTGAGGAAGCAGAAGGAACAAAGTTTGAAGGGACACATCAGAAAAAGATTTATATGAGAGAGGTTCAGAATAGGTCTCAAGTGCCCTCTTTGCTGGACACCAGAAACATTCTGGAGTAAAACCCCCTTTACTTCTGGGAAACTGGAACTTACTGAACAGTTCAGAGTCAAGAGATCCTGAAGCACCCTTAGAAAGGCAACTGTTAGAGGGGGATGAGAAATGCCCATAAAAGGAGATTTACAGACTATAAATTACCCTAAGAACAATGAACAGAAGCAGGAATTCTGCAAAATCTTTACCCAAACAGGAAGATAATGGGAAAGACAGAGAGGAATGTGGCTGAACAGGAGTTATACAAATACCTGGCTGGCCAGGAAAAGGAGACTTTTCTGGTACAGAAGTTTGGGTAGCTTTAGCAGGAGAAGCCTGCCTCCCACTGTTCGTACCCTTGGGGGAGGGGGAGAATGCCTATGAACAAAGGCTGGCTTATTGGGGTAATTCCTCAGATTTAAGGCACAGGAAAAACATGTTTAAGTTGCTGCAAGGCTTTGTGCTGATCCTGAAGGGACTTAAATCTACAGCAGATTCACTAAACACGTGTTTGTTACCCAGAGGAGCATACACCAACTTGGTCTTAATATCAGGCAAAGGTTGAAGCCAAAGCCAGGAATATCCTCAGAGCCAAAGGCAGCAGCACCTAGAAGCATCTACTGCATCATAACTACACAATGGAATAGTGAGTCACTGGGACAAAGTCCCTAACAGAGAAAGAGCAGAAGTCTTCCCTTCAAAGTCTGGGAGATCAGAAATTACCTGACAAGCCTGGGAAAGAGCCAAAAAGTACCTGGACATATGGGTCTGATAACCGACTGCCCTAAAAGCTAAAGTAGCAGAGGTATAGACCTTACCTAGCCTTTCCATAGTTCTGTCTTCAGAAAGAAGCAACTTGGTAAAGGGCAGCAACTGAGATATCTTTTATGCCAGACACCACACAAGGGGTGGCAGAAGGACACCTACAAATTTCAAGTCCTCAGGCACCCTATAAAACCCATCAGGTTTCTTGGGGACAGGGGACTCTGAATCTGGAGCCTTAAACAGTAAAGGCATCCAATAAGGCAGCCAAAACAGAAGGATCAGCAGATGGTCTAGGAGAGTTCATTTGCATGAGCCTGTAATTTCTCCAATGTACTTCAGAAACCTGGGCATAATCCCATTCAAAAAACTCCATCATTCTGGAGTTTGTTCCCAAAAGAAATTTCCTCAAAAGGAGTGTCAGGACTAGTAGATTCAGCTTCCTCATACGCAGAGTCTAAAGGGGAGGGAATCGGATGAATAAGCAAGGGATTCCTCATCTGAAACCACCTCCTCAGAGAAATCCTGTTCCCTGGGTCTTAAGAGTGGTGTAGTACCGGGAAGGAGGGGCTGGAACAGACACCATGAGGAAGTTTCAAAACAAAAAGCATTAAACAACCCCAAAGTAAAATTCTGCCACTCTGCGAGTACTTAGGAGCTGTAGAACTATGATTATTTTGCTTTTTCTTCAAAGAGACGTCTGCCTTATAAAACTAAGGCGGCTTCGACCCTGGACATCATTCAATAGTAGTCAGAACTTCCTCCTTGACCAAAATCTGAGGAACGCCCCTAGGATCCTTAGAAATAAATTGGCTGCGGTTTCCCCTAAACATCCAATCTGAACAGATGTCTGCAAGACCTCCAAGGATATGCATAAGGTTGGATCCATGCCAGCATCTGAAATAGCTGCAGCAGAAGAATCCAGTGGCCGAGCCAGACAAGCCTCTGGGCTTTCACTTGCCTAGGGAGAAATGCCCGGCAAAGGCTGCACAGCAGAAGAATCAGACCTAGGCTTCTTGACCTTAATGGACGGCTGCCCCTCGGAGAAGGAAGTTCCTTCCTTAGTGTCACTAGCTATCAGCTTAAGACGTTGATTTTCCAAATACAAGGAAAAGGAAGAAAAAAGAATGTTAGGAACAAAGGCCAGACAAATTGAACAGGACGTATGGTTGTTGGAATAAGCACTGCTCGTGACTGTCTTTATGGGGAATCTCCCACACTGGCATTTACCATTTTTGGACGACATGAAACCCTACAAGCAACAAAAAAAAGCTCAAAAAACCCAAAGGGGTACTTGTCTGAAAAGGCCTGGTGATCCAACAATGGAATGGGAGTTCAGACTGACTCAAGAGATAGCATTCAGACTGGCGGCAAAGTCCTGAGGAATGTAGTTGAGGTGGCTAAACTTAGTTAGGCTTATAAGGGCCTCAGGGCCAATAGCCTAGTAACATCCTATGATCCTACAAGGATGGTAACACCTGAATGTCACCTTTATGCCCTACATTATGTTAGGATTATAAATGACAAGCAGCATACCTTAAAAGCAACCTGAAGGCTTTGGATACTGGCCAAACATTGCACTGCTCTTGGCAGGGGATCCCCAACGTAAAGAATACTGCAACAGTGAAATGGAAGGACATCTGCCAAATGGAATCAACCTAGAGAAACTTGGGCTGTAAAAAGTTATTACTGCAAATAGGATGCAAGCATTTCATCTTTGAGCAGTTTCAAACTGTGAAGCCACACACCTTGCAAATAACCCTTGCAGCCATCAACAAGGTATGATCTTTAGTTTTAGATGAGGGAATACTTGAAATAGTCATTCTAAGTTGTTAAATATGATCAGTGCAACTACTCTTCAGACAGCAGGACTCTAAGCTGACATATGACAAAGTACCAAAAAGTTTGCAAAAAATTAATGGTTGCCAATATTAGACTAAAGACTAAAACTGATATGAAAGTGCAAATTATAAACAAATGACTTTATATACTAAGCTTAAGGAAACTCTTGTCTGTAAGGCAGTTAAGCCTAAGATGAGAAATGCAATCTTTCTGGAATTGTGCCAAGAGCAACTAATGTAGGAAGAATTCTTGATGCTCATGTTGAGGTATTAACTACTATTGGAAATGACAGAACTAAGCCAAAAGAGCTGCACATGTAAACAGTGACAAAAATGCCATGTTCAAATCAAGCACAATACTTTTATACAGGTGCCTTTGTTACTTTGATGCAATATATTGATGCTGCATTATGACCACTTACTCAGCTTTCTGCCAAATCAACAGCACTTAGTTTCAGCAGCAAATGGGAGAAGTCAAGAAATTCAAAGTTGCCACACTGAAACCAATGATTACGTCCCCCCCATACAGCTGATAAACTGCCACCAGCTCCTCTCCTCATTCACTGGGTCAACTAGGCCCACCCTGACCCACACCCAGAGTCAGTGTGAAGATCCACCCCCCACCCAGGTGTTTCATTGCATGGGAGTAGGTCTACCCCCTGCCCAGTTGTGTGCAACTGCCTCAAGCAGCGTCAATTACATAAAACCACACATCTGCAACAGAAGCACACATTTATTGCATCATTTTAGCATAAACAAGTCTACATACCACGCAAATCACCTCATCCAAAAAAATATAAAGCCTTACAAAGCCCATAACTTAGAAGCAAGTAAAGTGAAACCAATGTTTAGTGTTTGTGGATAAAATACTAACTTCACCAAACCACCACCTAAAAATCAACCCCCCAGAAAAACATTTCAACAAGGGATTTTTAAAAATGTGAATGCAAGCAATAAATTTAACAAAATTATAACCAGCCAATCAAACAAAACTACTAGCAAAATGAATCGGATCCTATACAGCCAAATTTTAAAAAAAGCTTGAACTGCCTAAATCTGAAAGTCAACTTATTAAACCTAACCAGACCAGTTTTCCTCCAGCTGTCTGTGAAAAGTTTCCTCAAATTAGCCCTGGCCTCTAGTAGTTCTCTTGCTAATTGTATTACAGCTAAATACTGCATTGTTCAAGAAAGAGATGAAGTTACATGCAGCACAGGAACTCGAGTGCATGCTGTTTGAAATCAAGCATGCTGCTGATCATGAATTGTAATTTACCAAGTTGATTGACTGCCTCCGCTGGTTATGATGGTTGAACCAGTTGTATTTTGTATATTTCTTTATAATGCACCTACCTCACTGCCTATTAGCTTCATTTGCTATTAAATGTAAATTTCAGATATTTTAAATACTACATTTTTGCTTCAGCATTGTTGCTGCACTTTGGCCAGGGTTATATCAGTCCACTAAACCAGATGACAAGGGCAATTTTTTTTTTTTTTAATAAAAAGTTAGTCAGGACTATTTACAAAACTGACATACACAAGTGTATCAAGTTCTCTGCAAGTCATTCTACTGCCACATACAAAAAAGCCGAAGACTAACAAAAATATCATCATATAACCTCTACCGTATATTACATTACTAAAATGCAAAAGTAATATCCAACACCTTTTTAAAGGATAATCACAGAATGAGAAAGCCAACACTGACCCATCTTAAAATATATTTTTTTTATAAGAAAACCATGCAAAACCCTAGTCAATAAATATGCAATTACTGTGTCCCAAGTGAATGGTAGGAGCACACAAAATCATGGACTACTACTTTACACTTGATTTCAGGAGAAAAACACCAAAGCCGTAATGCCATACTAAGTTTACATATAAACTTTATTGTTTAATCATCCAAAACATTAGCTGCTTGTACATAAAAAAATGTCAAGTCTAGATTTTTTTTTTATTAAAAATAAAGAACAGTAAAAGGTCAGTCAAAAAAAGATGTTTACTTCACTATTAGCATTTATGAACATTCACCTTTGCAAGAGTTCAATGTGTTTATTATATG
The DNA here is from genome assembly GCF_019279795.1 of Protopterus annectens. NCBI lineage: Eukaryota > Metazoa > Chordata > Ceratodontiformes > Protopteridae > Protopterus > Protopterus annectens. Next base: position 438,616,079 of record NC_056734.1, on the reverse strand, counting down.
CTGTAGTTATTCCTTTATTAAATAAAAATTTTGAAACCTCTTCCACGGACATTTTCTATTTGTAAACGTGCTTTGCTGACCATGAGTGGAGCAGCACCCAAAATTAGGGAGGATCATTACTTCATGTGCGCCTGTATATGGTTCCAGATTGCGCCCCATACCACTTCAGTGATTTACAAGAAAATTGAAAAGTTAGGATTACAGTCAGTAATGCCAGACAGTTATAAAACTGGTCATCACTTTTGTATGTTCCTAATTCGGTTATTTGTCCTCGCATTATTATTGATTTGGCCCAGGACTTGTCACTGATATGGGTGGAGACATGGAAAAAATAAATACCAAAAACTTATTTCATTCTAGCCCAAGGCTGCAGTTACAAAACTGTAAACCTTCCATGTTCCACGGCAGGAAGTCATTCATATTGGCTTTATTAATTTTGTGACAAAGTGGAAGAAGCTAGTACAGGCTTTTCTGACTGTAGGACAACTTTTGTACCACGTCATTTATCTTTTTGAGAAAGTGAAAAATTTCTTGCAACTGGCACCCATGAGATGGTACCATAGCAAAATCTCATGATATAACTGTCCCAACTACACCTAATAGTTAAACCTCCTGCAAAATTTTATGTCTAAAATTTCTACATATCAAAGATCCCATTACTTTTTTGTGCTGTTTTTTGTTTTGCTAATTTAAAACATGCTGTGCATTTCTACAATCAATTTCACCAACTCCAATAGCCTCACATGGTCAACAGATCATGTGCCTCCTAGAAGGCCTTCTGGTGTCTATTTCAGATCATCCCGATTTTTACAGCTCATTAGATATACTGCTCATAAAAACGGTTTTAAATGCCAACTGAAGCGTTACAATCAGGCTAATTTGCTAAAGGAACTCTTCATTTTGGTCAACCTAAAGATATATTCCTTTGACAAAGGGTAAGCCCCCCACCCCACCCATGTGAGGGAACAAGCTCCCAATACATCTATACTCCCACAGATCTACTCCATGGTCACACAGCAGAAAAGGGCAAAACTCTTTCTGGTACTAAAAAGAGTTTTGTAGCAGGTTTATTTCTTGGCATTTGACATTTGAGTACTCAAAATTGACATGCTACTAAGCAGTTCTTATAATAAAATTGGCAATGATTATTCAATATGTAGAAGCTTGAAAGCTGCATGAATTACACATTTTTAATATGTGCAGCCACCTTTAATTTCATAAGCTAAGCAACTTGTACAGGGCTGCATGGCATTTTGTGAAATGGGAATGTTCATACAAAACAGCACCGATTTAGTGTTGAGCATACATGGTTTGGAAAATGCTTATATGACCATTTTGAAAATGTGAATTAGAGAAGTTACAAGAAAATCAGTTTTCAAAAGATCATGTGCAGCAATAGGATGGACAAAACTCCTGCTCTCATTCCATTTAAGCTAGTCAGGGACATTTTTACATCTGCTTATGAAAATATTATTTCATTTTCATATCTTGTTTAATTGCATGTCCTGCCATGATAGGCAAAGCTGCCACTGATATTACATGCAAAGCACATGCACATTTAGATACCCCGAAACGTGTTTGAATCCACACAAATTTTGTTTAATACAGAGCATAAAAATTACTTCTGAAAAAGTATCTTTCCACAGATTTTTTTCAGAAATTACACTAATAGTACTAGAGATTCAGGAGATAATGGTATTTGTTTACTACATAATCAGTAGCGCTAGTTTGACTGAAAATCTTAAACTCTTGCAAGTAGCTGCAAGACAAATTGCAAACATTCATAAAGCTACTACGAGTTGAGATATTTCAGTTTTGCTTCCAAATATGTTTTTTGGATGTACTTGCATATACTGGAGTTAAATGTAACGTTAGCCTAAACATTTTATTTTTACAGCAAGGTAAAGACACTATCCTCCCATCTTTTATACACTACCAGTTAGAATCAGATATCCATACAACTTTCATTGCTTTGTGCATTTATTCTACTCCATGTATTCTCCCGTTTACCTGATAACATTTGCACAAGGGATTTTTGTTTCACTGCCCCAATAAACTCAGCTGCTATGGGTTTCCTCTCTCACTTTATCCCCTCTTAAAATGTTGAGAGCTGGATCTCACTAAAGAGGAGCTCCAGATTTCTTGTCATAATAAAGGACACCCCCTCCCCATTCCTCTATGGTTATGATCATGGCATGCTGCAAAAGATAGTAACAAAACACAAAACTTGGGAGTACTTACTTGAAATCTTTGCTGAGCTTTTCATAGTTCTTTGGGTCTTTCAACAGGTCCATAACAGTGTCAGAAGCATTCTGTACTAAGACAGGGCATTCACTGCTATAGGTTTCCAGGGAATGTCTCACTACCTCCAGGTACTCTAAAGCAAAACAAAGATTAATGCATTAAGTGTTCTCTCCCTTCCTGCACCTCCAACACCTGGCAAAAAGTAGGGCACAACAGTCAAGCAATCTGGGCAAGTTTGACCAGTAGGTGTTTAAAATGCATGCCTACAGAAATATTCAGCTGTACATACAAAATCAAGCCCCACACTCTCCAGACACACCAAGATGCAGTTTCCATTCCCTGTGAAGCATGTTAAATTTCAAGTGAAGCTCAGTAAAACGGTTTCAGGTCTGAAATGAATTCTCCCCATGGCAGCTGATAATCTAGATGGCCTCATGTTGCACTAGAATACATCCATCTGTGAACACTCACTCAGTATGAATCCAGATATTAAAGCTTGGGTGTCACTGTTGGCATACCACTTTGGCTCCTGCAGAAAGACCCTGGGTTGGTTTGGGTCTGGAGGTTCATTCATCCAGACTCCCCAATTCTAGTCTTTTTTTGCAAGTACACATTACACATCAACTGGCAAGGATGCACAGCAAAAGTTATTATAGCTGCGGTAAGCGTGGACAATGGCACCAAATAAAGCAGGATCTCCAGACCAACTCATCTTCAAGTAACTTGTTTAATTACTGTATGAACCCTTTCTCCAGTGTGTAGAAAGTACAGCTGTTCAAGAACACTTGCTATAAATGTAGACGTTGGCAGTACTGCAATAGGCACAATGCCCAGCCTAACTCAGAGCTTTTTAGCCTTTTCCCCTCAGCCAACCTCCTACCTGGATATCAGACATCTGCAGTACAAGAGGGACACCAGCCTACACCATCTTGGGTCTTTTTTGCCCTTAAAGAAAGGGTCTGGAAGACAAACTAGTATTTGCCAATAGGGGGCAAATACCCCCACGGAAGAGAGCCTAGCAGAAGTAGAGCTGTGTAAAATCTTACCATAACAGTTGCGGTCTTCTCTTCACTTTTAGAGTATTCATTATAGTATGGGGATCTTCCAAGGGCAGCCCAATATCGGACCAGTATACCAAAGCCTTTTGGTTGTAAAAGGTATGGCGTAGGTCATAGAAATGAAAAAGCCCCAGTAGGAACAGTCCAAGGATAAAAACAGGCAATACTCACATCCAGAAGGAAAAGGACCAGGGGGAGCGAGCGAATACTGCAACAGTGAAAAGGACATCTACCGTTATGGCAAGATTTTACACAACTGTACAAAATCCTTGTATATCAGTGCTACAGCATTCTTTACAATAGTGAGAGTACAACAGCTCAGGAATAAGATTGGGAGAAGGAAGAGGAAGGACTAGCAGACCCATCTAAGAATCCATAGAGAATGGCCCTGGCAAAGCCAGCTCTGGCCCTAAAGATCACATCCAACTTAGTGCTTAGTAAAACGTATGCACAGAAATCCAGGTTGCTGCCTCAGGAACAGAATTTTTATCCAAACCCTTTAAAGCCGTGGCTTATAGTGCTTTAATGGAATGAGCCTTAAACAAAAATAAAATTACTTTACATATCAAAAACAATATCGTTTGCTTGGAAATAGCCAACCCTAAAGAACTAGGATAAAAAAACAAAGAGGTCAGATTTACAATAAGCTTCAGTCTTATCCAAATACCAGAGTTATCTATGCAAATCCAATGTGTGCAAAACCTTCGCACTATTAAGACTGCAGAGAAGAGAACAAGTGGGCAAATAAGTGATTAAGAGGCAACTCATTAACCACCTCTGGCAAAAAAAAAAAAAAAAGATTAGTATGAAGGGACAACCTGTCCTTATTGCCAACTAAAGGAGGAACAGCCATAAGGGTTTGCAGCTCAGACACCAGTCTGACAGAAGTGAGGACCAAAAGAACAGTCTTCCAAGACCAATGCTGTAAGGAAGCTGAAGCAGCAGGCTCAAAAGGAGCCAGAGTATTTTTCTTAAAGTCCCTGGATGGAGGGGCAGGCTTCCTGGGAAGCCTAATGTGAAGGATGCCTTTAAGAAACTGTTTGTCCTTAAATCTAGGAGGCTAAAGGGGGAGTCAAAGGCAGATAAGCAGAGATAGAAGTGGGCCTTAAAAGAATAGATTAACAAAGCAATGAGCAAATTCCCACAAAGAGAACCAAAAGGAGTACCCACTGTAAGTGGATCCAGGCTATGAGAAAAACTAAAAATCTCTTCCATTTGGAAGGAGATTTCCTAGTAGTAGGGTTCCTGGCCTCCTGCAGGACCTGAAACATCCTCAGAAAAAAAAAAGGCATCTGTAAGGGATCAAAACCCGGTCACCAACAATGTCAGCTGAAGAGTGGACAGGTGGGGATGGATGAGATGCCTAGTCTTCTGTAGGTCCACCCTGTGAGGTAACATTTGATGACTGCCCTTGGCAAGATGCAGAAGAGGGAACTAATCCCGTCTGGGCTAAAAGGGAGTCACCAGCTAGATTTTGGGAGCATCCTGTTTCATCTTTAACAGGACTATCAGAATGAGAGGAAGATGAGGGAAGGCATAAAGAAACATCCTCTTTCAAGAACAAGGGCATCCACTTTCCAGTCCAGAGGGCATGAGACTGGCACAAAATAGAAGTCTGCTCAGAAGGGAGGCAAGTAGATCTACTTGGAGTAACTCACTGGTGGACAATGTCCAGAAACACACCCATGTGAAGCATCCACTCGCGGGACAGTGTTATGGACTTGCTCAGGGAATCTGCCACTATGTTCTTTCAGGCAGTTGACATTCTCTTGGGTCAGGTCACCAGATACTAGATAGCTACCAAACCTGAAGGGCTGACTTGCATAGGAGACAAGACTCTGACCCCTCTTGCTTGTCGGCATACCACATCACTGTGGTATTTGTGAGAATCTTGAGCACTGGAAGAAAAAAAATGAAAATCCTGAAGATCCAGCAGAAGAGCTTTCATCTCTGATACTGATGTGGTCTTGTTAAAGCGATCAAAGACCCTGTGCCTTCTGAGGGCTAAAGTCAGCCCATCCACCATCCAAGCCATCTGTGAAAAGTACCTGAGGGGATGGAGGTTGAAAAGGAAGCCCTAAGTTGGACAACTGATGAATCCACCACGAAAGATACAGCTTCCAGCATGGAAGTAGGGACTAGAAAATTTAAAGGATGATCATAAAAGCCAAACTGACTTTAGAAACCACTGAAGCTCTCATAAGGAGCTTGGCTAGAGGTAGCCTAGGAATAGTGGAAACCATTTATCCCATTGTCCTCAGAAATTCTCTTGTTATTGAAGCCAGAGGAAGGAACTGAAAGAAATCAATGAGAGAAAGGCTTGGGAGGAGGCAGGGATGCCAGCATTAGAAAAGGCTGGATCCTGCAACCCAGAAAAAAACATGATACTGAGAAGGAGTAAGGAATGACTTGGAAATTTACCGTAAACCCTAGGCTTTGCAAGAGAGAAATTGTACAGTGACGATGCTGAAGTAAGATCTCTTGCGAAGAGTCCTGAATAAGCAGGTCGTCCAAGGAAAGACCTGTATCCCCCTTAGCCTGCAGAAAGCAATCACGAGAGGCATTTGGTGAAGACCCTTGGGGCAGTAGAAAAGCTAAAGGGCAAAGTAGAGAACTGGAAATGACGGGAAGCGACAGAAGTGTAAAAACTTCCTGAAGAGGATGAATAAGAATGCGTGGCCAAGCATCCTTAAGATCCAGGGAAACTTGAAAATCCTGAGGAAGTAGCAAAGGAAATGAGGTTTGAAGAGATAGCATCTGAAATGAATGGACCTTCAAAAAGGTGTTTAGCCAAGAAAGACCCAGAATGGGTCTCCAGGTACCTTCATTCATGGGGACCAACAACATTCTGGAGTAAAACCCCCTCCCCCTTGTGAGGACATGGACCCTCAATTGTTTGTTGAGCCAACAGGCACTAAAGCATTTCTGGAAAACAGCAATGGTTTCCGGAGGAATGCCCAGAAAGGTGTGTGTGTGTGTGTGTGTGTGTGTGTGTGGGGGGGGGGGGGGTGGATTTCCAAACAATGTAATAAGCCTGGCAAATTATGGAAAGCACTCTTGAGTCTTGGGTGATTTTTACCCAAACAGGAATGGACAGGGAAAGATTCAGAGAAAGAGGAATGTGACCAAACAGGGATAGGCAGTCAGCACCTGGTTTGTCAGAAAAAGGAGATTTCTGAGTGGGAGGAGTTCAGGTAGGCTTAGCAGGAGGAGCCCTTCTACCACCCTTTTTACCTTTGGGGAGGGAGAGACCATCTACAGACAAAGGCAGACTTAGGATAATTTCTCCGAAACTTGGCACAGGGGAAACGTATGCTTCAACTCCTGTACGGCCTTGCCCTTTTCTTGCAGGGACTTAAACTCTGCAGCAGCACCAAATACTTATTTGGAGCAGCAGTCAGTTTAGAATTGATATCAGGTAAAGGCTGAAGTCTGAGCCATGAAGATCTCTTCAAAAGAGATACAAAAGCAGCAGTCCTAGATGAACCATCAGCTGCATCATGGCTTCATTTAATGGAATGGTGGGCTACCTGGAGAACATCCAAAGTAAAAGCAGAGGCCTTTCCGCAGAATCAGGGAGAGCAGAAATAGCCTGACAAGCTTGAAAGAACAGCCAAAATGTACCTAGTCGTGTGTGATAGTTAATAGCTAAAGGCTAGGGTAGAAGTATACACTCTTACGCAATCTCACCATGGTTCTGCTATCCTTAGACGGCAGCAATTTAGAGGATAACAAAATGGAAAGCTTATCAGAAGTCACTGACACCACGGAGGGGGTCAGCAGAGGGGCACTTACAGAAACTTCCAGTCCTCTGGTACTTTACAAAACCCATTAGGTTTTTTGGGAGCAGGAGGTTGAGAACCAGGAGCCAGAAAAGCAGTAGAAAATGCATCCAGCAAGGCAAGAACCAGAGGAACAGCAGAAGATACTGGAGCAGTCTCATTTGAAAAATTCCATCACTCTGGAAACTATCACTAAAGGAGTCAGGACAGACTTCTTCCTCAAAACCATAGTGCAATGGCAGAGGAATCTGGAAGGTTTAAGTCAGGGACTTAATCAGCAACATCTTCCTCAGAAGAACCCTGTTCCCTAGGCCTCAAGAAGGATAGAAGCCAAGGAGAAAGCAGGAACAGAATCACCCTGTGAAGGCTTGAGAGCCACAAGGGCAACAAGCCTCAAGTGAAGTTCAGCCACTCAGAATCCTTGGAAGCAAGTCTAGTTTTCTGCTTTTTGAGTGAAATCAGCCTTGAAAAATTTTGGCGGCTCAGACACTGGATGGCACTCAATGGTAGTCGGACCTATTCCTTAACTAAAATTTGAGGACCAACCATAGGCCCTTCAGTAATAACCAGCTGCAGTTCCTCTTGTACATCCGAAGCAGACGTCAGCAAAACCTCCATGGACATGCGTGGCCTTAAGTCCATGTCAGTCTCCAAAGCAGTCAAGGCAGAAGAATCAGGGGAGTAGGCACTCCTCCAGGCTTTCACCGAAAAATCAGACAGGGCCCTCTTGGCCTTTTTCTTTGTAGACACCTAGCCCTCAAGCCAGGAGGCTCCTTCCATGGTATCCTTAACCAACAATTTAAGTCTTTGGTTCTCAAGATAAAATCACTAGGAAAGAAAACAGACTTCTCAATGACTTGGGGACAAACGACAGACAGATCTCACAAAACACATGGTCGTGAGAAGTGCCAAACAAATGCTGCTCATGACCATCTTTTATGGGGATTCCATCTCCCACACTGGCATTTCCCCTTTCTTGATGACATGAAACAAGACAACCAGATTACAAGGCAAATGTGAGGTAAATCAAAACCCCCAACGAGGCACTTATCTGAAAGCGGTAGAACCAGCAGATGAACAGGTATTCAGACCAATGATCAAAGATGGTGTTTGGATTGGCTGCAAAGAGGTTCTGAGGATGGTACATCTGGACATATGCCATCTGTGGGGAGCATGTGTGAGACCGTGTACTCTCTGCAACCAAAAGGCTTTAGTATACTGGCCAGACTTCAGGCTTCCCTTGGCAGGGGATTCTCATATTATAAAGAATATTGCAACAGTGATATGAAGGGACATCTGAACTTCTCTTAAAGTAATAAACAAAAACGCGAGCAGAGACAGAGACAGAGACAGAGACAGAGACAGAGACAGAGACAGAGACAGAGACAGAGACAGAGACAGAGACAGAGACAGAGACAGAGACAGAGACAGAGACAGAGACAGAGACAGAGACAGAGACAGAGACAGAGACAGAGACAGAGACAGAGACAGAGACAGAGACAGCTTAAATGGGGACTAGGTACCAACCCCAATTACAGTATGGGTAGAGGTTCAGAACAGTGTAGCAGAAAGGGTAATATTCTTGCAATAGTAAATCTACAATTGTGCAGAGTTTACACAACTGTCATGTTCTTCATACTGGTCAGTGTTGCAGTAACTCTTGGGACAATTCCCAAACTTGTCATGCAGGGAGAGACCCACTGGAAATAACCACGTGGATTGTGGTTTTCCCAGCCGTCTCTTCTGAGAGGGCTGTTTGTTGATCACTAAAGTTGAATGGCAGTCAATACCGTTCAAGTCCAAATACCCTCCAGAGTTAGATTTTGTACCCCCTGTCCAAGAATCACTAGCTATGGGTTCCATTAACACCTAGAAAATCACAACCTCGTCTGATTGTGAAGGCAGTTCCTTTGTCCTACAACCCAATTAGGATATTGAACAGGTGGTTACAACAGGTATGGTGTTGCTCTTAAAATGCAAGGTTTTCTCTGTAGCAAATGCCTGAGCTTTTACACTTAATACACTAACGTGATCACAGCAGAAAAAAAAAAATCCTCCCCCAGCAGCATTTAGAATTCTCCCTCTATCAGCACAGCCAAGGACCATAAATATACCCAGCTTGGGTGATTTCATGAGAGTAAAGGGCAGGTAGTCTTCTGTACTTTCACTGGGGGAGGGGTCTACAATATATCCAGTTCAGTGCCACAGCTAGCCGCTTTACTAAGAAACTGCAAAGCTCACCCTTCATCTTGCTCTAGTGGACTCACAGCTACAAGCCCAATACTTCACGGCTAGTTTTTGAAAGCTACTTTTTTCAACTGCATCCATCAGTGCTCTTTATCATGGCCTCGTACTCTTTCCATACAATCCTGTACATCAAAACACCTGTGTATTTGTACACAATTCTGGGAATACTAGGGTAACCCTAACCACACACCCTGTCTTACAAATGTTTGATTCCCTAGTGAACAGGAAGTTGGGGAACTGTTTGACAAACAGACTTCTATGACTTCTAACTTGAGAAGTTCTGAATAAAAATCAGATGAGGCGGAACAGTTCTCATGAATATGGTGCAATATTCAGGAAAATGCTGAATATATGTTAGGAGACAAATACTTCCAGTATCCAAATATGTGACTACCTACCATAAAGTTGATTTACTGTTGGATGATTTACTTGTGCAGAAGGTTATTGATAAGGGTCTATACGATTTTTAGAAATTATGCAGCTAGAATACTCAATATGCGGCATACCCAAAGTGCAGAGAGATTGTGGATCCACCCTTACGCCAGACTGTAGCTACCAATGGTTCCAAAATCCTATTCTCTGTATACTTTGGATAGGAAACAAAGTTCTACGATTACAAACTTCACATATCAAGATTCCTGGGACTCTTGAGAACATTTTAAAAGGACAACTAAATCATTTAAGTGGCGTGTTTGAGATTGGTATTGAATGGTTTGGACAAGCTTTGCTTTCCTGCGAATTTTTTGAACAAGGGTTTAAGGCTTATTGAATTTATGGAGCTTGTTCTGGAGAACTTTGTATACTTCAAAGGGGAAGTTTTTAAACAGACTAATGGGGTAGCAATGTGGTGGTTTGTTTTAGCTTGGGAATGCACCTTTATTCCAAATTCCCCAAATAAGTACGGTTCTCTTTATACCTGGTTTCTTGATGGCATTTGTATCCTTTGGACTGCGTCTGTTAATTTGCCCTTCACAGATTATATTCAAAATTACTTTTTTTTTTTTTTTTAAATGTACTCTAAATACAGACAGCTTTCCATTACTTGGATGTTTACATTATGAAGGATTTTGCAAATGGTTGTATAGAAAGGGTATGTTCTCCAAATTCTTATCTGAATCTTTGAAGTGATCACCCTAGGTCTTTAAAGTGGAATATTGATAAGGACAGCTCATTAGTGTGGTTATGATGAATTCCAGTTAATGATTTTTATGACTGATTTTTTTCAAGTTATTTTTGGTGAGGGGGTACCAGAATACATTCATTAATCCTATAAAGGAAAAAGTTATTCAGGGGCTGAGTACGCAAGTGTCCAACATATATTCAATAGCGTTAACACAATACCAGTTTTCAAAGAGCATTATTTTTAGAGCACAATTTTTATAAGACTAACATTGTGAAATATTGTGAGAGATATAGGGCTTTAAACTCCGGCTCCTTTTTCTAAACTACCAACAGCAAATTTTAAAGGAGGAGTTTGAAAAAAAATCACCGGACAAACAATTAAAATAATAAAGTTAAGGTAAATGTGGTTTAATGTGCAATCGATAGTTTTTTTGCATGGGAGGTCATAGCATTGGACCCTCACAGGGAGCCTGGGAAACGCTTATTGAATATTGTGAACTGTACTGGCAACTTTTAAAACCTGTATTTAGGATTTCTGCCAATAAAATGATTGCATTTCTATTGGCCATGTTTAATGAGGGAAGCTAGATAACATTTTAATATGGAAGGTTCTGTTTTTACAATAGGTTCATAGGTTGGTACTAGGCTATCGGCCCTAGCCATAACAATTCCCTGGATATTTCTTCCCACAATATTTACTTCTCTGGACCCTTGTCTAGCAGGGCGACTGACATGATCCCTGGGGTGAATTTCCTCCCATCCAATCAGGGTTCCTTTTGAAGAGGGCCAATGAGGCACTCTGCTTGACATGTATGGGCAGTCTATTCCAGAGTATGGGGAGTCTCTGGGTCAGGAACCTATCCCTCCAGCATGTTTTGTTCATTATGACAAGGTTTAGATCCCTGGAGCTTGTGGCTCTGAGGGATTGGGATTTCTTTAAGTGGAGCATGTCCAACAGCTCAGGGTTTGACATGGCCTTGTATGATAAGCAGAGATAGCCTCAGAGTAGACAATATGCCAGAGTATAGCTGGAGGTTTTTTTTTTAATTTTTTTTAAGACAGTCAGCATATAGCATATGCTTTAGGCCTGTGATTCTTTTAGTGAGGTATTTCTGTGGCCTTTCCAGCTGTTGCAGATGTCTTGTGAGGTACATACCAAACGGGGCATTATACTCTAATGGGTCTAAATGAGGGATGAGTACAGTGTGACAATGACCTTTCTGGATGAAAATCCCTTAGTGATGAGGTGTGCCACATAGGATTTCCTGACTGTTGCGTCGATGTGATTATCAAAAGTGATACCACAGTCCACCTGTGTCCCCAAGTCTCTCATCACACTTTCGATGTTTAGTGTCCTACCACTTATGTGGTTATTCATGGGTACATGTTTTTTTCCACAGGGGATAACTATACATTTCTTGGCATTAAGCTTGAGCCCATGGCTCTGGCACCAGGCATCTGTTTCTGTAAGGCCCTTTTGTAGAATATCCACATCATTTGGGGATTCAATAATGGCTCCCAGTTGGCAGTCATCCTTTGTTAGCCAGAGTCCCTTAGTGTTGGCCTGTACTTCAGAGAAGTAGATGCCAAACAAGAGTGGTCCCAGGACTGAACCTGGAGGTACTCCACTTGTCTGGAGCTGGATTTGGAGTCTGCTACATTTAGTCTGGGTTCTGTCAGTAAGCCAGTTGGCAACCCATAGAGTGACGTAGGGATTTATGCCCAGCTTAGTAAGTTTATCTATGATTTCACAGTGGGGGATGGTGTCAAAGGCCTTGGCAAGGTCCAGATAAGCTATGTGACCACCTTACCCTTGTCCACAGCTCTGGAGACTGATTCGAAGAAGTCAAATTCAGAAGACAAGATCGGCCCTTCACAAAACCAAACTGGGTGGGGTCCAGTGTTTGAAGGTTGCCAATGTCTTTGTTTACAAGTTCCATGATAATGCGTTCCATGCCCTTGCATATCAGGCTTGTTAGACTGATGGGACGGTAGTTCTTGGGATCCAAGGCGGATCCTCCCTTGTGGAGCAGGATAACTGTAGCTTTGCGCCACTCAGTAGGCATGAAGCCTGAGGTGAGGATATGATTAAACATGACACTTAGGTGAGGTGCCAGTTCATTTTTGTCATCTGGTCCCATGGATGCTGTATTGGCTTTGGAGAGTCCAGTTTCTACCTGTGTGGCCGTGATTACCAGAATTTGGCAATCTTTTGGTAGTGAGATGGGCCCTTTAGGGGGTGAAGTTTACACTAAATCGATCTGCCAGGATATTGGCAATATCCTTGGGATCAGTATATTTAATGCCATTCTGTTGTAGCTCAGAGCAGATCTGAGCATTGCCATTTAGATTCCTGACAACTATAGAATGCCTTGTGGCTGTCTTTGGAATCTTTGGCAATTTTATTTTCGTAACTAGCTTTTGAGGATTTTATGAGGGATCTTAGCATCTTACTGAGGCTGGTGAGGGAGTTTTTTTGCATCCTGGGATTTTCCTCTTTTCTGCAACAGTTGCTTCCTTCGGTTGTATAGTTGGTTTATAGCAGGGGACCACCAGATTGGCTCTTTTTTGGAGAAGAGCATCTTGGTTCTATTTGGGATGGCATGATTCATGCACGAGTGGACGTGCTCGTACAGTGCCTTAGTGTAGGATTCTGCAGTCAAAACTTCCAGATCCCGTCTGCGTGGGTGTCATGAAGTTTGTCACGAGTTCAGTAGCATGAAGTTGGCTTTGGAGAAGTTTAAGGAGGTTTCCTTACTGGGGGGCAGGGGTGGGATGTGGATGCCAAGGGTGACTTGCTTAGTCAGACCTGACCAATGAGGGGGTGACCACTGGTGTGGAGCATCCATCTCCCATGTTGGTAATGACCATGTCTAGGATATTGGAGCCCCTGGTGGGACAATGAATTAGTTGATCCAGGGCGTTGGAATTTATGAATGCCAAGAACCGTTGGGAAAATGAGTTGGTACCAGAGTAGCTTTCCCAGTTAATGGCAGGGTAGTTGAAATCACCCAGTATTAGGGTGTTTGGTTGTATCTTAATATTTTCCAGTATGTTTAGAAAGGTGTAGTGAGAATCTTGGGGCGTGGTGGGAGATCTGTAGCAAGCTACAATTTGGATTGCCGTCTTACCTAGTGTTTGTTGCACCTGGAGAATTTCAGATGCATTGTTGGGCAACTAGCCTGGAGGTGTGAATATGGACACTCCTCCACCTTGTGTTTCGGTCTTTGTTTTGTGGCCGAAGAGTGTGGTAAGAATTGTAGCCTGGTATTGCAGGGGTGCTCTCTGAAGCCTTGAACCAGGTCTCAGTTACTGCACAGATATCTAGGTTCTCCATTTTGAGGAGTGCCTCGGGAGAGTGCATTTTGAGGTTTAGACTTCTAGCATTGAGTAGCATTACCTTCAGATTTTGCATGGTTGTATCTTATGGTGGTGGTTTTATCCTTTGAACCTTGCCTAAAAAAGGCACTATAGGGGTGGCAAGAGCTTTAGCCAGTAACCCGAATCCCAGGGGCGACAGGTACAGACTGTCTCTGGCAAAGCATCGTGGTTTGTTGATCATGTCTTCCCAGACAAATATTGGATCCCCTTTGAATGACCAGAAGCTTAGCCAATTGTTGAAGTCAATCATTTTGTCCTTATACTGTGGTATCATTCTGGGCGAAGGCAGGATGCTACTCAGGGCTAGGGTCATACCTGCCTGGGTCACATGATCCAAGAGCTCTTCCAGGTCTCTTTTCATGTAGTTCAGGGAGGTACATCTCAAGTCATTCACTCCAGCATGGACAATGACAGTCGTGTTTATACTGGTTTTGTGGAGTGACTTGAGTGCATGCGTTATGTGGCGGATCCTGGCACCCGACAGGCAGCCAATTTTCTCCTTGTTCAGCCTGGTGAGTGGGACAGTGTGCCTGACCATAGAGTCACCTATGACTAAGTGTTAGGTACATTGTCTTGCCTTAGGGGCTCTTGGGTGGCACACTGGTGTTGTGAGCCATGTGTCACTTTGGTTGTGACTGGTGTTTGTTTGCATTTCAGCTTCGGAGGTCCTTCTTGCTTGGGCAGGTTAATGTTAAGGGCCTTCGCATATGTGGGTTTAGTGTTGCTGTGTGTGGGTGTTGATGGTGTGGGTTTTGAAGGGCTAGGAGTTGCTTGAGGTGTAATGCAGGTGTTAACCTTCTCCTGTCTAGCACAATCTTGGCCGGAGAGAGCTTTGCTTCCAGTTTGGCTATGCAAGTGCATCGCTCGCAGGTTGTAGTGTTGGGTGGTAGGAGATGATTTTCTGTGTACATGAGGCAGTTGCCGCATTGCCCCAGTATGCCCAGATTCACCAGGTTGACAGGAGAATTCACCGGAAGCTGACCCTTGGACATGCCTGTTTAGGTGCTTTTTTGTAAAGTTTAACAGCTGTTTTCCCTTACCTCTGCAAGGTACTTTGCAATTATAGGCTATTTAGTGCCTACGATTAATTTCTCCTTATTAACAAGGAGAGCAGAGTGCTTGTATCAGTTTCAGGCTTCCTAGAGCTTTCCAACAGGTTCTAGAGCAAGTGCTAGTCACAGGGGTTCAGATTTTAGTGCTACTGAGATACCAGCTAGTTCTAAGGGAAAATTTGAAGAGCAGACTTTCTGGTGCCTGGAATAGTTTAACTGTAGCCTTGCAGTGCTGTACGATGCGAAAAATGTGCAAACACATGTGTTAAGCCAGAAAGTTGAAAGGGATTAAAAAATCAGCCCAAAAAGGCTAATAAAATTACCATTTCAGAGCTGGAAACCACTCCTCTAGCGTTAGATAGGAAGTACAATGCTCACTGGTCCCACTGGTAAGCAGTAGGACTTCCCTCTACCACAGCAAGGTCTGGATAGCTCTAAATACAGAAAAAGTCCTGAGACAAGAAAAGCCTGGGATATGGACTGGCTAGGAAAGGTGGGAAATGAACAAACAAGACAGTATTTTTTTTTTTTGTTGAAACAGGCTAAACAATGCAATACAGTAAATAAACACAGAAAAGGCTAACGCACTTGAGTGTGTAGTCCTAGAGAGTAAATGAAATTAAAACTTTACAAAATTAGCAATTTAAAAAACTTTAAATGAAGCAAGTCAAGTGCACAACTGTAAAACGATTTAAGAGGCAGTAATCCAGCAGAATAAGTAGCTAGTCTAGAGAGGTCTATATATATATATATATATATATATATATATATATATATATATATATATATATATATATATATATATATATATATACACACATACAGAAAAGCAGCTAACACACAAACAATTCAGATGCAGTGCAAGTTGTAGCAATATTAAGGCAATTACAGTTATATTAAATGCTCTAAAATATACTCCATTTCCAAAATGTTTGAGAAGCACAGTCAGAACAAAAGGAGATTAAGACAAAATTCTTTTTTTTTTTTTTTTTTGAAAGGGAAAAAGGAGAAACAGAAGGCCTTATCAAATGTTCTCTCTCTATTGGGTAGAATGAGCTAATGACACTACACTGGGAGGAGTGACCCAGATCAGATTTACAGTAGGGAAGGTTAACTGCAGTCACCAAGTATAACAGCAAGACAGTGAGGGAGGGTGCAGACAATACTAAAGCTATTAGCCTACAGACAGTAAGTACTACAGAAAGCCACAAAATGAAAGTTTTTAAACAGATAAAACATTCTGTAGAGTCTCATTGCTCCTTTAATCTGCATGGGTAGCTGATTTGATTGCAGTTGGTTAATAGCAATAAAACACTAAAAAAACTATGCAGCAGGCAATAAAAAAGTGCTATATATAAATTGCTAGAAACAATAATCAGTATAAATAATCCAAAAAACAGAATACTTGTATATCTCAGTTCAGAGTATGGAAACCTTTATTTATTGGTACGTTATTGAACACTACTACATTTGCAATTTTGCAAAGTCTTAAATCTGCTAGGTCTGTTAAAGTGTTCATTTAATTGCTTGATTGGTACAATTATAAAACTGGGTGGTTTGTACTTGTATTATGTTCTGATTTGTAAGTGTCCAATATGAAATTTTTTCTTAAAATTAGATCTTTAAATGTTTGGAGCCATGTGATCTTATTTTAATGGAGTGCAAAGCATAACATACTTTGGGTTGATGCTGATATGGTTGTCAAAATTAACAGGAAGGCAATATTTAATTTAGTGGACATATTGCTGCAGTGACATTTCTCTGCAAATTGCTAACAATTTATTCTAGCAGAAATTGGATTTTTGTATGGACTGCTATATTACAGATTTAGTGGAGCAGTGCAAGTTTCTGTAACTGGACTACTAAATTGGGGTGCAGCTCAAGCTACAGCACCCCCCCCTTCATAAAAGTAAGGTAGTAGCACTGAAAAAGGGCTAAGCCAATGGTTGCTTACCTTTGCATTTACCATGCATGGACCAACGATCAGGATATAAACAAAACCCCTTAAAAACCTTAACTTCCAAGCCTGCTGCACAATGGCTCTCCTGGTAATGCTCAGTTTTCCAAAGTTCTAGTCAAGACATTTAATTGGTTAAAATTCAGTTTCTAGTCAACACTGCCTGGATGTCAAATCGAAAAAGAAATTTAAAAAAATATGGTGTGAAGAGCTTTGCAGATGTTCAACAAAAAGCAGTCTAGGTTTCAGCTTCAGTACAGGAGTAATTCACAGGAAAATTACATCAAATGTATTCAGAAGGGTTTAAAATAGGAGGCAGTGGAACACAGAAATAAGGTATTGAACTAAAGGAAAAATGGGTAGTAGAGCTAGAAGAGATAATGCAGAGAAAGCCCGAGGTTTTCTGTACCAGAGAAGTTGAAAGGTACAGACTGCATTAATTTTATGAAAGTAAAAATAAGCAGCTGGAATATTCCAAAACAGGGGTTGTTAAAAGTACACACTACAAGTATGCCCCAAATTTGGTCACGAGAAAGAAAAGACCTATTGTAATAAGAAGCAGTCATAGCAGAAGTTGTTGTTCCTAACAAAACTACTAACAGAATTGTCAAGAAGGTTTTGTGAAAAATGAGAAGACACAAGAGTTCATCCTTGCAAGCAGAGGATGTTCAAGATATAGGTGTGAGATTCAAGTTGCTAAAGCCACCTGTCTTTAGAGCATTTATTCCCCTGAAGCAGACAGAATGCAGACGAGATGAAAGAAAATGTTTACGCAAGAAAACTTGATAGTTGAAGGGGATTCTGCTCATTTATCTGATAGCACATCCCAGAGACAAAATTTGCCAGTAAAACCTTTCACAGTGTTGCAAGTGAAAATGGAATGAGCATCAGAAAAAGCTAGAAGTCTACTAGAAAAATTAAGGAGCACCTTGGACTTGGGCTAGAGGCCAGTGTTGTGTGGTCAAGTTTATGAAGGTAGAAGCCAGCAAGGAGAAAGTCAAACAGTAAAATTGCCATTCAAAAGATGCAGCTTGGATGTGGAAACTATGCTTCTGCAAGAAGCGGAAAAAGATGAAGGTTGTGGATTGTGTTACATTAGCAGGGGACTTTACAATTCCCACTTTATTCTTTCAAAAGGGGCTGAAAATGCATTTGTTTTTCAATAATGTGCAAAATTTCTTGAAGTGGAGTGCCATTACATAGTTCTTGCACAGTATGCAGAAATGCTTTAAATATTTGGGGGGGGGGGGGCTATTATTGAATGCCAGTATAGTAAAAGGAAACTAGTTTTACTTAGACTGCAATGTATCCAAGGTTTATACAGTCTACTGCTTGTATCAAACCTTTTTCCTCGTTAAAGCTGCTTCGATGATTTCTTTGGATTATATGGCAATTCTACATTTTGATTAGAAATATCAACCATGGTTCCCTGCTGGTATTTGCAATAGTAAAACAGAAATAAACAGTAAAAATAAAGCGCAAACCACACAGGGATAAATGCTCCAAAACCAATAGTGATAAGGAGAATAAAGTAGGAGCAACATCGAAGGATACAATTTATTATACCTGGTTCTTGAATAGTGTGGCTGGGGAGACCAATCCACTACTTGCGTATGCTGTCATGGATACAGGAAGTGAGCGCGGAAATGATATAGTTGATTACAATGCACTCAGCAAAGCCTTTGCCTCACTGGAGGCAGACTTTTTGAAACCTAAACGGTTGCAGATGCAACAATACCATTTTGAAGCATGTATTCAGAAAAAGGTCGTACCAAGAGGACTTAAGAGTATTAAAGATGCCGACAACTGGGACTACACATCTGGAATTACTCTTATCTGTGGCAGCAATTAAATATCCAGGTGACCTTGAACTATACGACTTTGTTGAATGACTCTCACTGGAAGAGGACAGACTCAAAAGAAATCATTAACAAACAAACTGATTTGTTAGAGACATTTCCAATTACTGAAGTTGAAAGAATGATGGAACAGCTACTTGATCGTGTTTTCTTATGAGAAACTGCTTCTAAAATGGGACATTTTTGATTTTGCACATGGTCAAAGTCTTTACTTGGCCTCGTATTTCTAGTAGTGGACATGAAATAACGGTCGAAGTAGGTTTGTACATGCATCAGTGTCCACACCTTTGAATGTAAATACTCCTGTAGTTGCAATGAGTAATACAAGTAGTAATAACCAACACTGGACTCCTTGTTAATACTGATAATGTCTCTTTGGCTGGTGTAACAGATGTTTGAGATACAGGTAATTAGCACTCATGCTAGTGTTGGTATTGACTGTAGAAAGAATAACCAGTCAAGTAATATTACAGATTCAGATACAGTCAGTATACATTTTTGTAATCAGTTGACTGCATCAGCAAATATTGATCCAGTAGTTAGGAGAAAGGTAATGCCCTCCACTAGTAGCTCTAGTTTAACACACCCTCCACCTTTCCCAATCAGCGACCCCTCCCGAAGGGGAAGGAGTTGCTCATGAGCAGAGGGAGGCAGAAAAGGAAAGCTTCAGGTGGAGAACAGAGGGGACCCACTGAAGAAAATGTGGGAGAAATCAACTCCAACATAGTGTGGAACATCTCACAGACCCCTTGATAGAGATGAAACTGAACTGTTGAACAAGGGCTTATTTATACCTACCACTAAAAGCGACAGGACATATCATTTTAGATACCAAGTTTTGCCCAGAAGTTCGACATTTCTCAAAACCTAGCACATTTATTCCCAACCATCATCCTCTATTAGATGCATTCAGCAAAATGCTTTAGGAAGATGCATATAATTTATGCAATCACTCTTATGAATATAAGAAAGGGAATTTAACATGTAAACAGAAATCAGCATTAAATAGATTAAAAAATAAGAATATTAGGCCAGCCGATAAAGGAGGGCCTGTAGTAGTAATGGATATGCTTGGTTATACCAGCTTAATGTATGAAATGCTTGACGATAGGAAGTTTTATATACCTATTTCGATGGAAGATGTTTACAGCCATGTTACAAGGGTCCACAACACATTGGAAGATCTAAAGAAAAGTGAAATTAATGCAGAACTGTTCAATTTTTTCTGGGTAGAGAATCCACTAATACCAGTCATACAGGGTCTACCCAAGATGCATAAAAACCCAACCCACCGATGAGACCTATAGTCGCTGGTAGGGGCTGGGTCAGAGTCCAACTCAGTTTACATAGAAAAGACCTTGAGACCTGTAGTTGACGAGAATAAATTTATTCTCAAAGAGACAAAACAGTTCCTAATTTACCTTTACACTAGAATGACACCCTTCTATATTTGCTAGTCACCTTTGATAAGTCATTATTTACGGTTATTCCCAATCAGGAAGGCATTGGTAAACTACATAAATACCTTCCACAATATACAGAATTTACAGCTTTACACCTGTTAAAGTAGACTTATGTCTACTGCTAGAGACAGTGTTAGAAAAATCTTTGTTTTTAATAATGACATTCATCCAGAGATGGCGTAGCTATGGGCACATCATGTGCCAATAGCTACGCCAACTTTGTGATGGCTATGTGGGAAGAGTATTCATTTTCACTGTATAGTTTTCAGAATTTTGTAATTTTTTTTTTACAAACGATTTGTAGACAACCTCTTCCTTTTGTGGACGGGCAGTAAAAATGAGTTGTATACTTTTAATGAGATTAATTCACTTACAAATTATCTAAAGTTTACAATGGAGGAGTCCATCTATAGTATTAACTTCTCGGATGTACATAGAGACTAGACAAATGGTAAACTTAATACCGGTGTGCATAGGAAATCCTGTTACAGGAACACACTTGCACAGAAGGAGTATGCACCTGAAGTTTGTTTTTAATATTAAGGGGCAGGCTTTTAGGGCTTCCAGGTTGAATCTGACCCAAGAAGGATAAGAGAATGAACTGACCGTAAAGAAAGATAGCTAGCTAGGTCCTAATATAAATGAAATACAGTTATCAAAATGTAGAACAGTTATAAAAAAAGTGTAGAACAGTATAGAAGTGATAGGGCAATTCCATATTTTTCGGATCATGGTGCAATTTTACACTCGTCTCCACAATGACAGAGGAATAAATCAAGATGCAAGGACTAAACAGAAATTTTCTATGTTTTATACACATGACGTTAATGAAGTCAGAGAAATTTCTAAACATTGGAGGATGGTGATTGCTGATCCATTAAAGATACCGTTGGTGAATACCTACAGTTTATTTTTAAGAATTTGCACTGAATTTTATGTTATCCTAATACAATGGAAGCCGCTAGTAATAGCCTATGTAGAAATGGCACATACCATGTAATAACTACCCATTTTGTCCTTATTTCTAATTATAATATATTAGTCCTTCCGACTATTTCTGAATATTTCCAGTTTGAGGTCACTGTTACATGCAATAGTGAACACGTAGTCTACATGGCAATGTGCATTTCCTGCCCTGCCTTCTATGTAGGTAAAACTGATAGAAGGTTCAGGGACAGGATATGAGAACATCTTTACCAAATACGCAGTCTATAAATGCTTTATCCAAGCATGTTCTTGCCAAAGATATCAATTATACCTTCAGATTTATGGTTCTCCAGGTGAATAACCCCAGCCTTAGAGGGGGAGACATTAGAAATTATACGGAAAGAGGTTAAATGGATTGTTAAACTAAAGGCACATCTTAATCCGGGTCTGAATGACAAAATTTCACTTAAACCTGTTTTGAAAAACAGATTTGCTAGGTAAAAATTTTACATTAGCCTTTAATTTTACATTAGATTTGTATAAAAAATTGTTTATTGAAGTTTTAATGCAAGTATTATATGATTAGATATTTTTTTTTAAGTATATCTATAATGAATAAGTTATGCAAAAAAAATTTTTTTTATGCTTTTACATCTGTACGTTTGCCTTTGACTTAAGAACTTGTTGAAAGGACTCATGTCATCTAGTTAATTATTTAATTGAATATTTGCTATACAAGATGCCCTACAATTTGTATTTGTTAAAAGGTCTGAGACATCCAAAAACTAACAGAACATGAAGCAATGAAGATAAATATATAGGGTAATAAAGCAGAACTGAGATAGTGGAGCTTTCCTATTAAAAAAAATGGAGAACAGGAAAACCAAGAACTGGATAAACAATTTGAGTACACATCAGCTATCCCTTCTGATAAGTGAAGAGAATTAAAATAATTAAAAGAATTAAAAAAAAAAAAAAGACATGGGAAAGCAGTAAAAGGAATCTAGAGAATCATTAACAGTTACAGTACTCCAAAACGAAGAGAAATCTTACAGAAAAGGAGAATTACAGAGTGCTATCAACATGGAGTATTTGGATAATATGCAAAACCTTAAAGGTTGCTCTTAATTAATAAGCAAATGGGAAACAAAAAGAAGCAATAAATGGAAATATTTATGGAAGACAAGCATGTCAAGTTTGGAAGATTAGGCTTAAGAATTAATAGCCAGGAAGTGAGGGGGATGAGTGATCTCTCCAGGAATAGATGGCATTCCAGAATAAGTTGAGGGAAGAGTCTGTCCAATATGCTAAAAAGGGACAGTACCAGCATCTCAAGAAAGCAAGGGACAGTACCAGCATCTCAAGAAAGCAATGGTGACTGTACCTCCCAACATGGCAAAGACCCTTTAACTCGTACTTTAATCATGGTTCAAAATTCAAATTTGTCTGTACAATGTGTTTACATATAGGCTAGCTAAGATAATGGCCAAGGCATTGCCAGAACTGAAATATAAAGCTGTGCAGTTTGGGAAGCAGAGTGCGAGTGAGTGAGCGAGCGAGCGAGCAATATTGGGAGGTTCCTCTTAAACAGGCTGCGTTTGAACAAAGGAACAGACACAGCAGCTCTGCAAGAAAAGGATATGTAAAATGCAAGCCAGTCACACAAGGTACTTGCATACTTCCAGTTTATTCACAATGCTAGTCTTAATTTCAGACGAAATCAGAATAAAATCATTGTACAAAAACACAATATATACCCATTTCTCCACCCCTTTCTTAATTCACCAGCAGTTCCACCCATCTGTGTTGTAAATTACTTGTATTTTAAATAGCTTAAAAAACTAATATGATACTATAATAATCCACTACAAAAATCACAAAACGTTTAAATTGTGCATAATGTCATAAAAACTCAAACATATGCTGCTCTCAATTTTAAAGAACTTAATGATACCCTATCATTAAGTCCAGGCTTTTCATCAGAGTTGAGCTTTATTTGGCATTTTAACTTTGAATTCAAGGAATTCATCATGTGGCCCACCTCTAGGTCCTAAATCTACATGATCTATGGCACAAATCTTAAAGGCATGTGTTGGGTTCTCTTTAATGTCTCTATATAGGGCATTCTTTTCATTAGGTTTAATTTCATAAACATGTAAATTACAAAAACAAAACTGCAACCAAAGAAAGCTGGCAACCTTTGCTGTGAGCTACAATCCTTTATTCCATAAAGTGCTTTTCGTTCAAATACAATCCTTGAACTTCTTCAGATGGATTGGTCAGATACTAAAAGCATTTAAATACAGTTTCAAATTAGTCAAATGGTATCAGCTGCAAAAATTTAAAGTTATTACCCTTTATACTTAATGGTTAAAATCATTCCTCATTATACCATTTAAAAACATCACCAACTATATAAATTCATTAAGAATACTACCAAGAACAATAAGCCTATTAATATCAAATGCAAGTTACCTATATTACTATGAATAATAATTCCCTAAAATTTAAAACACAAACATAATAAAATAACATGTTCCAGCAGCTGCGATACATTTCACATCTCATAAGATTATGACATGAATTTAACCTTGAAGACGTTTAACAAACCTAAACATACTACCTACATAAACTTTTCATTTTTAATATTGGCATAATTGAGCACATTTCATTCAAACCAGGGTCATTATATGCATACAAACGTATTTGCCATATTAGTTCGAGCCTTTCAAGTTCAAATTCAATTGCGCCCCCCCCCCATATTTGTTGGAACTTGGTCTAAAACCCAAAATTTAAATTCATGTTCAGGGCATTCTTGGATATGTTTAGCTAATGCATTATCCTGGCTAAATTTTTTGATACTGTATATACGATCATATATTCTATCCCTCAGTCTCAGTTGTCAATACTTAGGACAGTGTTGACACTTGGCTAAATATACGACCATTTTGGAATTACAATTATATTTACCTCTACTATACAATACTTTTATTGTGAATGACTTGACAATCCCACTTGAATATATTTACAATAAGGGCATCCCAAACATTGTTGCATGCCCTTATATTTAATATGCGTATTTTGAATATTTTCAAATAAATATTCAAAATTTCTCTATTCATGACAAATTTAGGAGTTGATCCTAATTTCTCCAATAACTTTGTCTTGTGTAATGATGCTCCAGTTTTTACATACTATATTCCTAATGCATCGAAAGTCCATATTAAACATAACAAAATTTACATTTATATTGTTAACTCTGTTGTCATTGGGTAATATTTCCTGTATTGGTTCTGGAGTATTATTAGAGAGCACCTCCATTAAATTACTATCCATTCTATTTTGATCTAGGATAGGTTTATACATTCCACTAACTCTTATCCATCACTTCAGTTATAATTTCATCTAAAAAGGCCATCAGGGTATGCTCTTTTAGTAAACATTTGTCTTAATGTTCATGTTAACTTTTCATGTTAAGTATAAAGGGTAATACAACTATTTTTTTTTTTTTTTTTACAGCTGATACCATTTGACTAATTTGAAACAGTATTTAAATGCTTTTAGTATCTGACTAATCCATCTGAAGTTCAAGGATTGTATCTGAATGAAAAGCGCTTTATGGAATAAAGGATTGTAGCGCACAGCAAAGGTTGCCAGTTCTCTTTGGTTGCAGTTTTGTTTTTGTAATTTACTAGTTGTCATTATGGCAACCAACCAGCTGAGTGCTACACCAGAACTGTTTTCATTACCAGAAAATGAAATAGAAGATCAAGCGCTTACTAGTGTTGTATATGCCTTCTCAGCAAGTTAAAAAACTAACTGATAAAGTGGAAATGCTTAGTGTTTTACATATTAAACATTCCGACCAGCAGCAGCAGCATATTCCTTGTATGTTACCAAGATGTATACCTACGACTTCCAGGACAGCTATTTCGAATGCAAATCAACTACCAGAAGCTGGCAGTTCTTCCAGCCAGCTTTCAGCTGTATTGTGTAATTTAGGAGTACCGACAACATCTTGGTCGATACCGAATGGGCAGATTAGAATTCTCATTCAATGGTCGGACTAGCTTGAATGCTAGTGCCAATGAGGTTACAAATGAAGGTGGAACGAACTTCAGTAGAACAGCCGCAGAATTCTTCAATCCCAGGGCTTGCTGGTATTCCGAACCTTAAGGACTGGTTAACATCACCTATGGGTATGTACATTAATAAGTCTACCTATTAACATTTCGAATCTACTTAATGACTTTGACCATATTTTATTGAAATATAAAAAACTAAAATTAGAGGTTGAATATTTTTCGGAATATATTCGACTGCAGTTAGTTCCTAAAGGCTTGCGCATTTGCCAATATCCAAAAGGGTTGGTTGCACAATCCCAATTTCATATGGACCTTGTGAAATTATTTAATAAACAGGGTTTGGAACTACTGGACATGAGCAAGAACTATAACATAATGGCTGATTAATTAAAATGATGAAAGTATGGTTTTGGATGTTAAAAATCAAATCACACCCTGACTTTGAAAGATAAATATGAATATATCTGTATCTTTCAGACAATTGATTCTTACATGATTAAAGCCAAGTCGATTAAATGTAAGAAATTGGAGCGGGACTGTTTACAATATCAAAATGGTACCGCATACCCTTGTCCATCACCAGCACAATGGAAAACAAGTTAGTGCTGTAGCATTTTTTTTCTAATGGTCAGGTTAATTTATCACATGACCAACAAGGGACAAATAAGGGAACATCGAAAATGTGACTAGAGTCTACGAATCAGCATGACATCATAGATCCCCCCAATTACTTCTCCAATTATTTCAACTAATGACCCTGGTCTACATAGAAGTGAATGTTTACAGAACCAAAATTCCAATACTAACGGAATTAATGGTAGGACTAATAACAGTGGTCCAATAACCAACAGGGTTTTCAGAGGGGGAGAATACAGAACAGACTGACCCAACGCAAGAAACACAACAAATGGAGATAGTTGAGGACTGTATTCAGAATAAAGTCTCGGTTACCAGGAACTCTGAAGAGGACTTTGCGGTTTATAAACTTCAGTAAATGTTCATACAGACTTAGTAAATGTATTGGCAAAAGGCATTACCTTTGTACCATCAAGAAAGATGGATGTTACCAACCATATAATAGACCTTAAAATGTATGTTAGGAAATTAAACCTACACGTATTATTGGGCAATATGGATAGACCATACTTAGACGAATACATAATTCCCAGCACTTTTAACCCACCGTTACACAATTTACTGTATACTTTTGAAAAGTATGCAAATTGTATTTTAGACATCATAATGTATGGAAAAGGGTATTAACCTCTGAAGGGAATTCAACAAAATTATGAACAAGAATGTATTGAATTTTTGAAACGGTCTAAAGTCAGAATTATGAAGCCTGATAAGGGGGGTGGATTAGTTATGGAACCAATGGATTATGAAAATAAAATTGAAGCTTTGTTAGCATCTGATTCTTATGTAAAAGCTTCGCTCAATGAATATAATCAAGCTAACCAGAGAATAAAAATATATATTAATGATTTATTCATAGAAGGGTGAACTGAATATGTTCAATTATATGATTATGCCAGCACCTATAGCCCCTACGATTTTTGGAGTCCCCAAAATTCATAAAAATCTGACAAATCCCCCCCTTAGACCTACTGTAGATGGCAGGAATTCTGCAACATATGCATGTGCAAAGGTAATAGACACAATACTTAAGAAATACGTAACTAATGAGGTAGGAATATCTAAAGACTCATGGTCATTTTTTGGAGAAGATGAAATAGAATTTGATGATAAATGCAATTTTCTTACAATTGATGTAAGATTTATATATGTCAATACCCCAAGACCTAGGTAGAGTGGGTTTCCATTAACCTTAAGAATAAGGGTGCTCCAGTAACAGAAATATCATTGATAGAAGAATTATTGGATATTGTACTATCACATAATTATATTTCAAAAACAACTTTTATCATCAAACAAAAGGAGTGGCAGTGGGGTCCCCATGTGGCGCGAGCTTCGCCAATTTGGTAATGAATCACTGGGAACATAATTATATATTTAATATAGACCACATAGTCACAAATAGCATACTTTACCCGATTTTTGGATGATATATTCATTCTTTTCAAAGATAAGGACCAAGCTGAAATAATGGTAGAATATTTTAAACTACCGAATTTTTGGAGTTTACATACAACTTTCATGAAAAGGAAATGGCATATTTAGACATTCTACTGATTAAAAATGATTTATAACAAATTTGAAGCGATGATATAGAAAACCTTCTTATTCTAACACATTTCTCCACTTCTCAAGCGTGCACCCTTTCCATAAAAAAAAAGAAAAAAAAATTCGGTGGTTAAAGGACAGTTGGTTAGGGCAGCACGCATGATTACTAGAGAGGAAGAATTTTTGTCTTAATGTAATTTAAGACAAATACTAAGAGCATACCCTGATGGCCTTTTAGATGAAATAACTGAAGTGATGGATAAGAGTTAGTGCAATGTATAAACCTATCCTAGATCAAAATAGAATGGATGGTAATTTAATGGAGGTGCTCTCTAATAATACTCCAGAACCAATACAGGAAATTGTGCCCAATGACAACAGAGTTAACAATATAAATGTAAATTTTGTCACGTTTAATATGGACTTTCGATATATTAGGAATATAGTATATAAAAACTGGAGAATCATTACACAAGACAGAGAGTTATTGGAGAAATTAGGATCAACTCCTAAATTTGTCATGGAGAGAGAAATTTCAAGAATTTGAAAATTCAAAATACGCATATTAAATATAAAGGGCATGCAACAATTTTTGGGATGCCCTTATTGTAAATATATTCAAGTGGGATTATCAATAGTCATTCACAATAAGAAAGTATTGTATAGTAGAGGTAAATATAATTGTAATTCCAAAATGGTCATATATTTAGCCACTGTCCTAAGCATTATATTGGCAAAACAAAACAGATTGTGGGATAAAATATATGATCATATATACAGTATCAAAAAATGTAGCCAGGATAATGCATTTGCCAACAGTCGAAAGGAATAGAGAGATTTGTATGGCTCCCACATATGCAATAAATCTAGAAGGCTTAGGATTTTTGCATGAAGTTTTACATTATGTAT
The DNA here is from genome assembly GCF_019279795.1 of Protopterus annectens. NCBI lineage: Eukaryota > Metazoa > Chordata > Ceratodontiformes > Protopteridae > Protopterus > Protopterus annectens. The sequence goes on along the minus strand of NC_056734.1, from coordinate 438,587,809 downwards.
TTTCCCAAGTGCAGAGACATTTTGTACACAAAGCCCAGAAATGTTGGAGGTGTGGTGGGAAAAGAGGCACTTGGAACATTTCCGGCAGTTATGAGAACTCATGAACACCACCAATGTATACTCTACTGCACTAAAGAGACCTTTACATTTTGACAAGTTGCATTATTCACCAAGTGAGAGAACACTGTAGATTTAAGGCAGATTATCCAGTGTTGACTAAAGCTACGGGTCTCGGTAACCAAGTGTGTAATGAAAAAAGCTAATATAAGAAAGCCTGGCAAGACAGTGGAAAAGGGTATTCACACAACCTGCTACAGATGTGGCCATTAAGCATGGACCTGGAAGATGAGATACTATGATCACAGTTGTCAAGAATCATTTTGACATTTTGCAAAGGCATACAAAGCAGATGCCTACTTTATGCAATTCAGGGTCACAGGGGAAATGGAGTTGAAGCCTATCCTGGCATTCAAAAGGTACAAGAAAATCAAATGCAGAAGAGTACTTCAATTTGTTGTAGAACAGGACTGTACAAAGCCAAGACTTTCATATAAAAAAGATATGCAGTAGTGGGACTCTACTGAATGCTGTAAATATTACACTGTAGGAGGTGAGGTTTGCTCCAGAACAGCTGATAAATGGGATGCAGAATGAAATTCGAATTGCAGACTTTTACTGCTGTGCTTCCTCCAGAGAACAAGGTCCAAATACAAAACAAAATGAAGACCGATGGAAGATGCTAGCATAACAGGGGACAGTGAGTCACCCAGCAGCTGTGTTTAGCAAGGTTAAGCAATCCAGAACCCTTGTGGTTCAGACAAGTGGAAGAATGCAGTCCCTGGACCATCAGCCCAACACCTTCAAGGCTGAATCATGCTTTAGACTTGTTTGAATCTTTAAGTGTTGGAAGCATGGGAACTAATCGAAATTGCTACATGAATTTTACACATTTGCCACCCCATTTCTGTATCAAGGCTCTTTTAGTATATAAAGTATTACATTTAAATACTAATTATACTTCTACTCAAGCTAGGTTACAGACACAGAAACTGTACTGCAATTTTTAACAGAATGATATACATTTTAAACAGGTTTACCTACTTCAGTAATCAATTCTTCAGGCAGCATCTTAAATATACTTTCTAGAAGGAATCTTCTAGAGCTTCTGACTAGCTGTTTAAAATGTTAACTAAATGCTTTAGACCAAAATCTGAATTTTTGTATTCCCTTGAAGAAGACACTGTGCAAAGCACAAAGGATTGCAACTTTTTGTTGCAGTCATTAAAGGGCTAAAAGCAACTCAAACTGATTAGTCTATTTTTTAAATGGTTTCTTAAATGTTTTCACATTGAAAAAAAAAAACTAATGCTGTGGGATTATGTTCTGTGTAATAAAACAGCAAAATTCCTCTACAGTTACAAGGTTATTATAGTAAAAATGATGGAGATGGGGGGGTTGTATCTTAAGGTTTCATACCACTTGAACCTCAGTCAGGAATTCCCAGGCTGTACCAAGGTCAGACCTCATACTGTGTGCTCTCAGACAGTTGAGATTAGCAAATGTGAACAATCTGGCAACATCTGTTGGAGTTGTTTATTTTGCTTAAAACCTAAATATATATGTTAGTTACAACTATACTATACCAACCCTCATCTACAACCATAGAATAAGCTAGCCATTAAAGACCTAAAGTAGAAGGATGCTATGCATTTATTCAGGTTCTTGCTCCAACAAATACAAATGAGCAAGCCACAAGCTACAAATGCTCTCTATCTTAGCCAGTTTCAACATAACACTTTATCTGCTGCAACAATTTCTTATGTTGAAACTGGCTAAGAGGCTGATCACAGAAAAATGTATTAGTTAGCTCTACCCATATACCCAAAAATGTGCATTTTAACCACATTTCAAACCTGTGGTTATTATTCACTTAACTCTGGAAAATAATTGTGGCATAATTTCCATATAGAATCCACAGTAGTTTTGGCAGCTGCAGAACAAAAGATGTGTTCTCAAAAGTAAAACCACACTTTGCTGGCACAAAAACAGTGCTGATAAAGGGAAAAATGCTTTACATGCAAAGACTTAGTTTTGGCCAAACTTTGGTAACAGACAAGTAGGATTCAAAGAAATAAATCCAGGATTTAAAAATACAGGCTTGAGCTTATTAGTATTTAGGAGGCAAAGCCTGCAATTCCCCTTTCATTGCTAAAGAGCTTTATTCACGTTACACTTCAGTTCTGCTAGTGTGTTTCAACTACCAAATCAATAAAACATGTACATGAGGGCATTTCTAAACTTAAAATCACAAGTATTAGCAATTTACATTAAGGAAAAATGATTAAACTTATTCCTGAAGCGAACACACACCTCTAAACAATACAGCTATTGTAACTCACCTGGGAAGTTCACCACAGCATGCACAGGTGCACTGCTAGCTACTGCAGCATGGACCAGGTGAGGATACTTCAGTCTGTACCATGCGGCAAGTGATCCTGGGTAAGACCCTCCAAATGCAACCCATTTATTAGCAGTCAGATTCATCTTTTCAGCCATTACGGTCTGGAAATGGGCAAGGTCAGCCAAGGCTTGTTCACTGTTAAGGTAGCGGAGATTCTCTGTACTTAAGTCCCTAAAAGAAATGAAACAAAACCAAACTTAAGTGTGGGGATGCAACTATGTGACAATTGCCATAATTAAAGGGTGTTGCAATTGAAAATTCAAAACTGTGACCCAATGCAAAGACAAAAGGAAATAAGATGCAGTGTCTAATCCCATTCAGAAGAATGCATGTGCAGAATTACATGGTGCACAAGTCAAACAGGTGCTCTCAGGTTACCACAGAGGAGAGGAGATCTTCTGCTGTACTACTAATTAATGCAATTACAAATTTATGACATTGTGCATTTTAAATCTTAATTTTAGAAAATGAATACTAACTGTTTTATTAGTCACAGTTTTGAACACCTGCACAATACACTGCAATAGAATAAAGATTCGGTGCAACAGAGGACCATATAGCACACATTTGTTGCTAATGCCAACACCCTCCCACTTTTCGGCTGCTCCCGTTAGGGGTCGCCACAGCAAATAAACTGTTGCCATTTCTTCCTGTCCTCCGAATCTTGCTCTGTCACCAGCCACCTGCATGTCCTCTCTCACCACATCCATAAACCTCCTCTTAGGCCTTCCTCTTTTCCCATTACCTGGCAGTTTCATCCTTAGCATCTTTTTCCCCAATATACTTTGCATCCCTCCTCAGCACATGTCCAAACCAACGTAATCTTGCCTCTGGCTTGGTCTCCAAACCTTCCAACCTGGGCTGACCCTCTAATATACTTATTCCTGATCCTGTCCATCCTCATCACACCCTGTGCAAATCTAAACATCTTCAACTCTGCCACGTCAAGCTCAGACTCCTGCCTTTTTGTCAATGCCAATGTCTCCAACCCATATAACAAAGCTGGTCTCACCATCATCTTGTAGACCTTCCCTTGCACTCTTACTGGTACTAGTTGTCACAAATCACTGACTCTTCTCCACCCACTCCATCCTGCCTGTACTCACCTTCACCTCTCCTACACTCACCATTACTCTGAACTGTTGATACCAAGTACTTAAACTCTTACACCTTCACCACCTCTACTCCCTGCATACTCATTCCTCTATCCTCCCTCACATTCACACACATTAGTCCTGCTGACCTTCATTCCTCTTCTCTCTAGAGCATATCTCCATCTCTCCAGGGTCTCCTCCACTTGTTCCCTACTCTCACTACAGATCACAATGTCATCTGCAAACAGTCCACGGGGACTCCTGTCAATCTCGTCAGTCAACCTGTCCCATCACCATTGCTAATAAGATAGGGCTCAGAGCTGATCCTCGATGTAATCCCACCTCCACCTTAAACGCATCCATTATACCCACCGCAGACCTCACCACTGTCACACTACCCTCGTACATATCCTGTACCACTCTTACATACAGGCTTCTCATACAATACCACAACTCCTCTCTAGGCACCCTGTCATATGCTTTCTTCATACAAATACCACAACTCCTCTAGGCACTCTAAATCCACAATACAACTCCTTCTGACCTTGTCTACTTCAACACTCTGAGCAAACATCGCATCTGTAGTGCTCATTCCTGGCATGAAACCATACTGCTGATCACTAATCACCTCCCTTCTTAACCTAGCTTCCACTACTATACCATAACGTCATGCTGCGACTGATCAGTTTAATCCCTCTGTAGTTACTACAGCTCTGCACATTACCCTTATTCTTAAATAAAATGGGTACCAAACACTCTCCATTCCTCAGGCATCCATTCCTCAGGCATCCTCTCACTTTCCAAGATTTCATTAAACAATCTAGTTAAAACTCCGCTATTTCACCTAAACACCTCCATACTTCCACAGGTATGTCATCTGGACCAACAGCCTTTCCGTTCTTCCTCTTCATAGCTATCCTTACTTCCTCCTTGCTAATCCACTGCACTTCATGATTCACTATCCACACATCATCCAACCTTCTCTCCCTCATTCTCTTCATTCATCAACCCCTCAAATTCTCTTCATTCATTCATCAATCCCTCAAAGTACTCTTTCCATCTCTCACACTCCTCACTTGTGAGTATGCTTCCCTCATTATCCTTCATCACCCTTACCTGCTGCACAACTTTACTAGCTCGGTCTCCATAAAGTCAATTGGTACAGGTCCTTTTCTCCCTCCTTAGTGTCCAACCTTTTATACAACTCTTCATACACCTTATCCTTAGCCTTAGTCACCTCTCTGCTATGCACCTCATCTCCTTATACTAGTCTTTCTTCAACTCTTTGACAATCCCACTTCACCAACCTCTCTGTATACTCCTGTACTTCATTCCACCACCAAGTCTCCTTGTCCTCCTTCCTCTTTCCAGAGGAGACAAGCACCTTTCTAGCCATCTCTCTTACTAGCTCTGCTGTAGTTACCCAGCTATTGGTCATCTCTTCACTGCCACCCAGTGCCAGTCTTAACTCTTCCGTGAACATCACCTCACAATTACCCTTTCAAATTTCCACCATTTGATCCTTGGTGCTGTCCTCACACTCATCCTCCTCTTCTTGATCACCAATACCATCCTACAAACCACCATCCTATGCTGCCCAAGTACACTTTCCTCTGCCACCACTTTAGTCTCCAATCTCCATCAGACTGGCCCTTCTACACAAAATATAATCCACCTGTGTGCATCTTCCTCCACTTTTGTACGTCACCCTATGCTCCTCCCTCGTTAAAATACGTATTCATCACAGCCATGTCCATCCTTTTCACAAAACCCCACTACCATCTGACATTCTGCATTACTTTGCTTAACACCATACCTACCCATCACTTCCTCATCCCCTCTGTTGCCTTCACCAACATGCCCATCGAAATCTGCTCCAATCACCAGTCTCTCACCCTTGGGTACAGTCATCACCACTTCATCCAACTCTCACAATATTTTCTCTCATCCATCGCACACCCAACTTGTGGAGCATATGCACCAACATTCATCATTACACCATCAATTTCCAGCTTCATAATCACGCTATCCGACACTTCACCTCCAAAACTCTTAGCATACTGTTCATTCAGGATAATACCTACACCATTTCTCCTCCCATCCACACCATAAAACAATTTGAAACCGCCTCAGATACACCTAGCCTTGCTCCTCTTCCATCTGGTCTCTTGCACACACAATATACCAACCTTCCTTCGGTCCATCATATCAGCTAGCTCTCTCCCTATACTAGTCATACTGCCAACATTCAAAGTTCAGACCCTAACTTACAGTCCTAGCCTTTACCTGCCTTCGGGCATGCCTTCCCCCTCTTCTCCTCTTTCAGCCAACAGTAGCCCAATTTCCACCAGCACCCTGTTGGCGAACAGTACTGGTGGCAGTCGTAGTTAACCCGGGCCTTGACTGATCCGGTATTTCTATACTGTTTTCTACATGTAGGATTTGGCAAAATGTTATGCCAGATGCCCTTCCTGATGCAACCCTCCCCATTTATCTGGGCATGGGACTGGCACAAAGAAATGCACCGGCTTGTGCATCATTACTTCCAATAAGTATCCACAAAGTGATGTCAGGAAACATGGAAACAGTTCCACCCACCCAAATTATGTATATTTACTTAAATAATTTCAGATCCATATAGATCAGAGCAATATGTGGTGCTCTAGCAATATTTATTACCCTTCTATAGACTCTGCTCCTGCTGGAATGAGCATCCTTCTCATCCATGTGAAAGCCAAATTATATATAGCACTTTTAGTCCTATAGGAACATCAGCACTGGGGTCATGTAGTTCTTAGGCTTCTGCCACTAGAATTCTGAACAAGTTCTTCCATAATGCTTTTATACACGATGATCATATCAACTTTAGCACGAGAGGAGCTACCACTAGGGGAGGCTTTTGAGACACTCGTATCCCAAAGATAGTGTCTCAGATTCTACACACACCAATAAAGAGGTCCCACCAAGACTGCTGTCACAAAGGCAGTGTAAAGAGGAAAGCCTATCATGCTATGAACTGCCATGTTGCATGCAATTGGAACCGGTGTTCATGAAGTACCCAAGCAGTTAGTAAAATTCACATATATGGCATACACCTCAGTTTTTTCACCACTTCTAGAAGGATGAGAGCCCACAGGGCTATCTAGTTGCTCTGTGCAGACACTAGTGTCCAAGTGTAATGACCACCCCCAAAGAAAAAAAAAGTTTTACTAGACTTACAGTCCTAGCTAATAAGGCCCATATAAAAACTCGGCTTTGCTAAACTCCACTGCAATATAGCATATTTACAAACCAATATCAATAAGCATGTCAGTCCAGTAAAAAGATCACTTACATGTATTATCTTTAGGGAGCAAGTAGACTATTCCCGTGGAATGGGTATAGTCAGACCTCAAGATTGGCACGGATAGTCTAGCAGAATCACCTGCCAAGGATAGAGAGACAGAACAGGACCAAGCATCATCAAAGTCCCACTCCCCAGATTGCTAATGGGTATTGTGCCTAGTACTAAAACAAGCACACTAAAACAAAATAGCAGTATCTAATCCAGAGCTATGGGCCATAAGTGATTTTATTCCATTTGTATTCATTTTCTGGGGTAGAGCACTGATCTCCATGGACCTTTTTCAGACTCAACCTGGGAGCAGTGTCTGGTTAAGTGACTTGCCCAGAGTTACACATTTAGGCAATGGTGGCTGAGGGAATCAAATCTTGCACCTCTGGGCCACATGAAATGTCTTAACAGTTCCTTAATCTTCCAAGCCAGATGTCAGATGAAAAGAATGCACTAGTACAGTGTCACAGAACACAGACATGACATTTGCAATGTTACTATCGGGCGATGCTGGCTGGTGTAGGGTTTTCCACATTATGCAGCCACCTCCACATCCATTAAACAAAGTGTCACAGTATACAGGTGGCTAGGGACAGAGCGACATGGCTGTCAACCCATAGTAGTTGGGGGAAGCAAAGGAGCCACAGATGGAGTTTCAAGTACCAAGTACTCTGAAAGGAATTACTGCCTCCTGCCAAGTGAGTGGGGATGACAGTGAAAATGACCAGAAACCATGCCACTGGCCTAGTAAAGTGGTTTTCATGTTTCTTGTAGCAGACAAAAAGACTGGGGGGAGCAGGACCGGTCAAGAATATCCAGTCTATGGAGGTTGGGTGTAGTCTCAGCACAGAAATAAGTATCATGCACTACCTGATGTGAGCAAGGACTGTGTGCCACATGATGCCCCTCCCCCACACACACCACACTACCCAGATTAGTAGTTTTTGTCAGAGGGTGGGGAAGGGTATATACCTGGGGTGAAAGTAACACCAATAATCACTACATACAGGTGGGGAGGGAAGGGATGGCACAGTAGAGCAAAACAGAAAATAAACCACTTGCCCTGTCCTAGCCTATACATGTCACCTTTGTCATATGGCAGGCCATTGCTACAAAGTACACAACAGAATGAGCATGTGTACCTATGACACTCATGCCAAGTGTGCTGTACTATACAATCCCAAACGTACATCCACTGCTGCCCTTACATGCCTGGATAAAGTACAGTTTTGTACCTACCATAAATGTAGATGTTAGAGGATCCACATTGCTGCAGTCCTAACTATTGGGGTAGTCCGCTGTCCAGTCGGCCCGAATACCAGAGGTCAGGCGCATTAGACTGACATCAGAACGTGAGGGTACTAATGCGCATGACCGACGTCATATCCTCAGTCTTTTCTTGCCCCAGATGTCAGAAGACCCTAAAAAGACAAGGCCCAACATACCTGCACCAAAAATATGTACAATATATACACAAATATATACAAAAATATCAGCATATAACCTCACCTACACAACCACCCCTAAACACAGAGGGGAAGGAGGAGGGTGGGTTGACTGCAGCAATGTGGATCCTCGAACATCTACATTTATGGTAGGTACAAAACTGTACTATGTTCTTCATTCCACATTGCTGCAGTCCTAACTATTGGGTAGAATCCCAAAGCAGAGGTAAGGGAGGCTGGCAAATCATAAAGAAGCAGGAGCTGACAACATGCCTTGCAAAATAGCTGTGGCAAAACCAGCCCTAGACTTAGAGTAGAGAGGAAGGTGATAATGCTTAGAGAAAGTATGCACTGAACTCCAAGTAGCTGCCTCCAAAATATCCTTAGTTGCCACCCCTTAGTAATGCTGTAGAAGTGGCAGTAGCCCTAGTGGAATGAGGCCTAATCCCAGCTGGAATCTCCTTGCCATGATGGGAATAACAAAATGCAATGCAAAACCCAATCCACCTAGAAATAGTTTGTTTTGACACAGGTTTGCCCTGAACTCAAAGCAAAAGAAACAAACAACTGCTGAGACTGCCTAAAATCCTTAGTCCTGCTTAAATAATAACGCAATTGCCTGTGTACATCTAAAGTGTGCAAAATCTTTTCCCCTTTATTTTGGGGGTCTGCATAAAAGTAGGCAAATGAATAGTTTGGTTTAAAGCCACACTAGAAACCACCTTAGGCATAAAGGAAGGATTAGTACGTAATGATACCCTGTCCTTATGGAAAATCAAAAGGGCTCTACTGCCATAAGGGCCTGCAACTCAGACACCCTTCTTGCAGAAGTAATAGCCAACAGAAAAGCAGTCTTCCATGACAAGTATTTCAATTCAGCAGTAGCCGCAGGCTCAAAAGGTTGTAGAGTAAGTTTTTCCAACACAAAATTGAGATCCCAAGCAGGAGTAGGAGCTCTACGTGGGGGTCTTATATTCTTTGCCCCTCTGAGAAACTGCTTGAACAAAGGATGCGAAAACAATGGTGGGTCACAATCATAGTGAGCTGAAATTGCTGCAGCATGAATCTTAATGGAAGAGAAGGACAAACCTTTGTCCAATAACTCAGTAAGATATTGAAGAGCCACACTCAAATTAGGCTCAAATCTCTAAATTCTTTGCTGTACTCCAAAATAAAAATCTCTTCCATTTTTCATGACACTTTCCTTGTACTAGGTCTTCTAGCTTCCATAATCACATTTAAAACTTGTTGAGGAAGTTGAGACCTGCTGTGTGTCAACATAGAATATGCCAGGCTGTTAGATGAAGAGAGTGAAGCTTGACATTGAGGAGATGACCGTCCTTCTGAGACAACAGATGTGGAATCAAAGGTAAAGGCCATGGAGGCTTCCTTACCAGACTCCTTAGTAGTGGATACCAGTGTTGCCGAGGCCAATCTGGAGCTATTAAAATCATCCTTGGCTTGTCTTGTCTGACCTTTAAGAGCACCTTTGGAAGAAGAGGCAGAGGTGGAAAGGCATACACATGAAGATTTTTCCAACTGAAAGACAGAGCATCCACTTTCCAAGCTGTGTGATGAAACCCCTTTGTGCAAAACTGTGGCAGCTGGTGGTTTAGTGGAGAAGCGAACAGATCTAGGTCTGGAGTTCCCCATGACACTGTCAATTTTTTGAAATACATGAAGATCCAGTTTCCACTCGTGGGGATCCATGATTTGTCTGCTTAACACATCTGCTAAGGAGTTCTGTGCTCCCGGCAGAAACCTTGCCTGAAGAGTTAGTTGCAAGCTGAGCGCAGTCTCCCATAAAATCATTGCTTGCCTGCATAGAGGATAAGAATGTGTTCCCCCTTGTTTGTTGATGTACCACATGACAGTTGTGTCGTCTGTTAGAATCAACACCTGCCCTGGAAGAAGTAACTCCTTGAAAGCCATTAATGCAAACTGGACTGCTAACATCTCCTTCATGTTGATATGTAGATGCTGTAGTCTGGCAGGCCACTTGTCTTGTATCCACTTTCCATTCAGATGAGCTCCCCAAGCAATGTCCGAGGCATCTGTCGTTAAAATCTGACTCGCCTCTGGCCGGGTCACAGAGAGTCCCTTGTTTAGGTGACATTCCTGAGCCCACCACAAAAATTCTTTTGAAGGCAAGGTATTATTTGAATGACAGTGTCCAAATCCTGGCAGTGCTGTGTCCATACATTTTGAGATACCATTGCAGCTTCCTCATATGCAGTTTGGCATTGGGAAGCACCAGAATACAAGATGCCATGAACCCTAATGCTTGAAGGACTGTCCTTGCAGTCAGCACGGACTGATGAGATAGTTGATTGAAGTAAAGGGATAGACTCTTTTGTTTGTCCGGGGTTAAAAAGGCCATCTGGGCTGCTGTATTCAGTCTCACACCCAGAAAGCACATGTCTTGAGAGGGTACTAGACTGGACTTTATTTCGTTCACAGAATACCCTAGGCATCTTAGCACTGCTATAACATATTCCAGATGCTGTAGAAGTTCTTCCTTTTCTTGAGCCAGAATCAGGCAGTCGTCCAAGTAAGGATAGATTTGAATTCCTTTTAGCCTGAAGTAAGCTATCACTGGAGCCAGAACCTTTGTGAATACTCTAGTAGATAAGCCAAAGGGCAATGCAGAGAACTGATGAGAATTTCCAGCTCGCAGATACTTCCTGCAACTTATTCTTATAGGCACATGAAGGTAAGCTTCCTTGAGATCTAAAGTTACCATCCAGTGATCTTTGCCCAGCAGAGGTAAAAGCTGTTGTAACGTCAACATCTTGAACTTGGGAATGTCCAGATAAGTGTTGATAGATAAATCCAAAATTGGTCTCCACGTGTTCCCCTTCTTTGGTACTAGGAACAGGCGAGAATAAAATCCTAGGCCCCTTTCTGATACAGGGACTGGCTGAATGGCCCCAATTTGGAGCAACAGAGAAATTTGCTTGTGAGCCTCTTTCCTTTGTGGAGGAGGAACGTCTGGCATGCCTTTGAAAGTGGGTAATGTATGGAAATAAAACCTGTAACCGTGGTGAATGATATCCAACACCCATCTGTCTTGAGTAATTAAATCCCAATTTTCTTTGAAAAGAGACAGTCTTCCTCCCAGAGGAGCTGCCAGACGAGAATCTACTGGCAGCTGAAAAGGCAGGTCATTGGGTCTGTTAGGACTGACCCCTGCCCTCACCAGAAGTTGGAGCAGGTGAACTCCTGTCCTAGGCCTAAAAGAACCTTGAGCTCTGCCCCTACCACGTCTAGACCTACCCCTAGACTGGGAATCATAAACAGGATATGTCCATCCCTTAGTAGGCCAATTTCTACTAAACTGCACCTGCAAAAAATCTTTAACAGTTTGCATAGACTTAGCTTTGTCCTCCATTTTCTTTAAAACTGTTTCCACAGGCGAACCAAACAATACATCAGACTGTAAAGGAGCATCCAAAATCCTTGACTTAACATGCTCAGCTAAATTCTGATCCCTCAACTAGGCATGCCTGCGAAGAACAGAACTAGTGGCAGCCACCCTCGAGGAGGCCTGTACAGCATCAAAACCACATTGCAAAGAATGCTTACCCACTTGTTCAGACACATGAACTAAATCCAGCAACTCTTTACACTCAATACCTTCCGCCAAAGCATCCACCTTAGATTTCAGTTGTGAAAGGAGATAATTTTGATATTTTAGCATGTGAAACTGACAATTCAACGCCCTCATGGCTAAAGTGGAAGTATACACTTTCTTTCCCCATCTATCCAAAGCCCTTGCCTCTTTATCAGTGGGAACAGGGTTTTTAACCACAGAGGCCTTAACACCTTTAGGTCCCTGAGAAACAGTTTCGGGTCTGCCCTAGGACTCTTAAAGAGATACTTATGAGCTTCAGGCACCCTATAGTACCTATCAGGTTTAACAGGAGCAGGAGGCAAAGAATCAGGGTTCAAGGAAGCCTCTGCAAAACATCTTCCACCACATTCAACACAGGAGGTATAGCTAAGGGCCTATGCTGGGGTAAAACAAGAATTCCCTAAGCCTTTCCTGGAATCAGAGTAATCCTGGCCTTCCCATTTAAAGTGCTCCCTCATGGAATGCAGAGTCTCTGAAAATGAGAAATCCTCAGGAGGAGAAGCTGTAAGAGTGGAATCATCCACATCAGAATCAGAAAAAGGAGGGAACTCCTGCAAATCTTCCAGAAGACTCAGAAGCCTCTGAACACTGTTCAAAACTATCAAACTCAGGTTCCACCCTAGGCCTCTTATCAGGGGCATAGAACCTCTAATCATAGCAATCAAATCTTCTGCCATTTTAAGCATATGTTTCTTAGGCACAGAGCCTGAAGTGCTAGGAGAAGCCCCCACTGAAGCTAAACTTGGCCTACCTCTCAAGGAAGTTTTGGAAACAGAAGGAGAGGCTCTAACTACCTTAGGAAGAGAGGGAAGAACAGTTACCTGAGAAGCCCCCTCAGCCTGGCCTATCTCCTGAGAAGGCACATCCTGTAACAGTAAAGTCTCTGCCTGAGACTCCAAAGAAACTCCTGGCAAAACCTCTGGCTCCACTGAGGGACTGCGGTTCATCAATCCTAGGCTTCTGTTTTGTCCTTGCGCTTTTGGGCCCATGGCCGGAGCATCCGGCGGCATTTTATAATTGCAACGCTTCCCAAACACTAACCTGGCACAGTCTAACCTTCTCTTAATAGTGCGTTTGTTAAACCTAGCACAAGAGCGGCATCCAACAACGTCGTGCTCAGGCCCTAAACAAGGTATACACAAGGTATGGTAATCCCTATGAGGTACCTGTTTCCCACAAGAAATACAGTTATTCACTTTTTCTGACATCCGTTAAATACTGAGGCAAGAAAAACCAAAATGTTGCCAACTCTGATTCGGTCTGAAACTCCGACTTCAGAAAATTTCAGAACGCCAACCTGCACTCGCAAAACTGCTTCTGCATCGGACCACGTGGCAAAAAAGACTGAGGATATGACGTCGGTCATGCCCTGACCGACGTCAGCCATATACTCTGGTATTCGGGCCGACTGGACAGCAGACTACCCCAATAGTTAGGACTGCAGCAATGTGGAATGAAGAACATCATATGTTCTCATAAAAGAGTGTATGGTGCAGTCAGAGGTGTTGTCCTTGGGCACACAACCAGAACAGTGGAACAATGCGAAGTTAAGCAAAAAAATCTTAAATGCATTGTATTTTTTAAAAGTATGTGTGGGGAATTGTTCTGAATGGCAGGCTTTTGTACCATTCAGCATGCCACATGCGTTGTGTGGGCCACAATGGCTACTTCTGTATTGGGTAGAGGTGTTCATAGCATCTCTATATGGTCATCTATTAACTAAAGGAAGTGCAGGTGCAGTACCACTTATTAGCCATTGCTTCAGTTGACATTTTAAGTCTTTCAGGCTGCATACTGTTCTTAGGTGGAGTGAGATAGTATTAGCTATGTAGTGTGAACACGGGGAGTTTCCTGCATTGTGGTAGTTATGGAAAGTAATGATTTGTCAGTGGAGGAATTCTTTGTAGTGCAAGGCTGAATGATGAGTGAAGATGCGGGAATTTCAGACCTGTGCTGTAGTTTAAAGGTTGTATTTAATTGCAAGTAACAGAAATCCATTTAGCTTGAACCAGTTTAGTCATTTTAGAGAGGCAGTGATGTAATCTGTATTGTTGGTTGCAAATTTGGTTACTTTATTGCATCATTTTTCAGGAGAGGCGTACAATAGGATGGGGAGTAGAAAAGAAAGGTTTGTTTTGTCAGTCAGCTAAGGTAGTGTTTTAATCTAGAAGCAGCCTAGTTTTTGGAGGGTCTTTACGACTTGCTGAAGGTGGAGATCTAATTTCAGGTGGTTGCCTACAAATCACATGTAGTTTGGTATGGGATACCCATTCTATATTGGCCTCGTTAGATGACAATGTATTAAAGGTAATTTTTTGGGAGAAGATGGGGGTGGGGGGGTGAACAGTAAAACTTAATTACAGCCAAAGCTCTACGGGAAGGATTTCTAGGAGTGTCTGGAGCACTGGTAGTGTCCTAGTGGCACATATTACAAGGAGTCATCAGTATATACTGTACTATGGTGGCCTCTGGATGATGTGCTTAAGTTGCTGATTAATACTTTTAATAGTGGTCCTAGGATGGAGCCTAGCTAATAGGAGGAGGAAAGAGAACAGAAATCTTGCTATTTCACTGCTTGGGACCCACTCAAGGAGGCAATTAAAAAAAAAAAGTTAAGGGTGATAAACCACAGTAAGAGTTGGTTTATGATTGACTGTAGAATGCCTTTGATAGATCCAGAAATAGGGCTGAGGTTGGAAGACCTGAATTTCTTTTGAGATTCATTTCATCTGTGAACCTTAGAAAGGCAGTGGTTTTACTGTAATTGGGTCTGAAGCCATGTTGTGAGGGAGAAATGAGGTTGAGAAATATGTAGTAATTTGAGAGTGCATAAATCTTTAAAATTTTTGGATAAGGGTGAGAGAATGGCAACTGGTCTACAGTTTGAGCTCAGTTGAGGAGGCTTCTCTATGGAGGAATTTTATAATGGATTTTTTTCATACGGTGGGAATAACTTTCTTGGATAGGGTAGGATATGATGCAATGCTATCTGCAGACAGTTTCATGTATTCAGTACACAGTTGCTCAGGGGCAGTGGCTGTTGTCTTAGAATGTCAGGGGCAGTGGCCGTCTTAGAATGGCAGGCCTTTTTTTTTTTTTTTTTTTAATTACAG
The DNA here is from genome assembly GCF_019279795.1 of Protopterus annectens. Lineage (NCBI taxonomy): Eukaryota > Metazoa > Chordata > Ceratodontiformes > Protopteridae > Protopterus > Protopterus annectens. The sequence continues at coordinate 438,572,728 of NC_056734.1, read as the reverse complement.
ATCCTGGCACTGGAGTGTGTGAGAGTCTGTTGTGGCTTGATTTGTAGCAATTTTCTAGGAGGGAGGCTACTGAATTTATAAATTTTGAGTTGTACTGTGAAGAGTTATTGCTAGGGATGGGTTGATTTTTTCCAGGACTAAAATAATTTGATTACTAGAAGTTTTCAGATTGTTTGATGAATTTTGGGTACAGCTATAACAGGCTTTTTTGTCCTGTTTTTATGCATGGTTTGCTATGGTTCTTAATGGTCTATTCTGTTGCAGGGATGTTCCAGACTGTGTAGCCATCTCTCCAAATCAGAGTCTTTTTTTTTTTTTAAATTAAAGGAGATATGGTTCTGAATGGTGCTTGCTGAACCAGGATATTTAAAAAATGTGTCTACTACTATCAAGGTGAAGGCGAGTAGAACCCAATTGATCTGAGCTTACTGGAAGTAAAAGTTAGAGATTTCAGATTGTGTTATAGTGATGATCCTTTGAGGCCTGTTTGGGTGTAGACTAATTTCTCCAAATCTTTTGGGTTTCTAATACATGATAGGAATGGACCCCATTCCCAAGTCAAAGTATGATTAAAGCTCATAAAATTAGTATGGTTTCAATCTTTGCTGGTGCTGTGGAAGAGCACTTCTAGCTGATAATGTGCCCATTAAGGACCACTTCTGCAATTTGTATGGAGTTAAATGCACTGGTAACATGAAGAATCTACAATCTTAGATAGATACAAGATCCATTGCTCCTACTACTAGAGCCACATGGGTATCTTTCTTCCACATTGTTCTGGTTTCTACCTGCAAATCCTGACATTTTATGACAGTCTCTGTACACAAGACACTGTAGGTCACAAAGTGTAGTGATTTCAATGATCAATGCTACTTTTGTCTTCTTTTCATGGACCACTATATCTGGTTCTCGCATGTAATCTTTTGAATGGTTAGTAATGAGTGATCCCATGTCTGACCATGTAGTGTAGCTGGTAGTCATAGGCTAGGTATGGTACCATTTATTTGAGGTGGATGTTAAATGCAGTCCTAGGATGGATTCTTCAGATGTAGCCTTGGAGTCTTGAACAGAGAAGACATAACTGAATTAGTGGGTTTTCTAGAGCTCTTACCAGTTTATGCAAATGTCTACCAGGATGGGTTATGCCATCATGCAGTGGGAGGCATTATTCGTGACAGCCACAGTATGTACTGCTTTGAAGATAGTGGAGATCACTTTCACTACATGAATGGGCCCACTTTCCCATTTTTCTGTACTTCCCTTATATACAGTGCAGCACAGTTAGCTGCATGAAGTGCTGGCTGCCTTACTTTAGATAGAAAATGCCACCATCCAATGGCACCAAAACACACAAGCATTATGTAAGAATGCTGCCCATCCCCCATACAAGTCTCAGCCACTTTCCCTCTACTTGCGCTTCTACCAATGGCAGATTATAGTGAGGACCCGTCTTGAGTGCAGCCAACATATATATATATAAATTGTAAAAATACACATCATGGCAGAAGCCATACCCCCAAAAAAAAAAAAAAAAACAGTGATTGAAGTGAAACTTCAGATTCACAAAGGCTGTGCTTCTTGATAAAGCTATGACAAGTTTGCAAGCAGATTATCCTGAACAAACTTAGCAGGGTATGGTAAAACACAAAACGAATAAATGCACACAAACAAATGCAGCGTACCTAGTACAAAATATTAATTGTTGAATTTCTCACATCTGACATGGTTTGGCAAGGTCCAAGTGGCACATACTCAAGCTTTGCACAAACTCTGCCATACACTACACTCAATGTTTTTCTGCCACACAGTATTAAATAGGCATACTATTCAACAAAGTACAAAAATGCAAATGCATTTTGAAAGTTTTTCGTTTTGAAGTCATTGCAAGGAACTGATCTAGAACTACTCAGTGGCATATTGTGTTTCATTAGGCAGCGACTGCATGATTTATGCATCACAAAGCCACAAGTCTGAGTGCTGCTTTGAATGAAATGGCATTCTAAACTGGGTACAAAGTTCAAAACATGCATTTGCCCCCCCACACACAACCCCAATCACTCAGTGGAGATTTCTCCTTCCAGTGACTTCAGCCAGTCATATGCAGCTCTGAAACTAAGTTGGCCTACAAGTCTATGAACTGGGCCATTACTAGCCATACTTCTCCAAAACCTAGGAATGGAGATTTGGTTACCTGAATCTGTTAACCCCAGTTCCTTGCGACCAAGCAGCATAGTCAAAATCAAAATTTAATTGTGGTATCTACAGCCTTGACTTGGAACACACTAAGTAACTGACAATCATGACAAGTCCATCTGATAAATGTATTTGTTGAATAAAAGTAATGTATCAACTGATTTGCAGGCAGAAATCCAAACAACCTTAACCACAGTAATAGACAAATACTGGTCAGGTTGGCAAACCAAATATAAAAAGGACCGGTAATGGCACTTGAAGTTGGCATTCCTTTAATTTAAATTGGCTGCCGAATTTAAATGACAGCTACAATAATCCAACAGAACAGCACCATTATGCAAGACCAGAGAAATGCATAATTTAAAGGCAGTTTAGTGGATATATCTATATGCAGTGTACAGTATTCCCACTTATTCCATACCCTCTAAACTGTCCAGGATATAATTTTATGATTAACAGAGTAAAATGTGAAGGGAGTGGTTTTCTTGCAAGTCACTGAAGATTGCCTGGTTCCACACTTTGTATCCTTCAGAAAATACATGCTACTATAAAACCAGGTTATTCTATCACATTAAAAAAACAAACCTTTGCAAACAAAAGGTTAAGGCCAACACTTATCTGTCCCTTATTTTAGGTCTCTGTCCTTCAATTTTTGGCTTAGTCAAGATGTGTTAGGAGGTTGAGAGGGATGATATTCAAACATGAAGTATCCCTACATAATACACAAATACACACAAATTGAGGGTGACTGCTGTTGAAAGAAGGAAGAGCAGAAGGGGGTGGTAAAAATGTGTTTATTTTTGTGGAAGGTGTGTGAATCTAAGGAGAGCTCTCAAAAAGGATAAATACAGAATTTACCAAATAGTTGAGGATACATGACAAATGGAGAATTTAAGAAAAGTTTTATTGTTTTGAAAGCAGCAAGTATCTTTCAATAAGGACAGACAGCATAGTCCTGAATTTAGGAAAATAGTCACATTGATGTCTTTGTAGATCTGTGGTGGTGCAGCGGTAACGTTGCTGCCTCACAGCAAGAGGTTCTCCTGTTAGATTCTTGGATTAAGTGCAGGGAGTGCCTTCTGTGTGGAGTCTGCATGTCCTCCCCGCAGTAGAGTGGTGTTCCAAAAGACATGCGTGAATGGGCATGCCTTCGTTGAAGGTTAGGCGTCGAGCTGGCAACTCTGCACTGTAAAAATCTATGGCCAATCATTAGCGGACCAGAGTTCTGCTGTGGCAACCCCTACCTGGGAAAAGCCGAAAAACCCGTCACATTGATATCTTTAAGAGGGAATCCAACTCTGAGGCAATCTCCAAGAAACTGATCTGTTCAATACAAGTCTAGTCCTAGAGGCTTGACGGATGAATCTAGGTGTATAAAGGAAAATGTAATTTGTCCCCACTATGTGGAAAACATCAGTTGTCACTCTGAATGTGCAGAGTCTTCAAAAGACTAATTTAACAATAGATTCCATTTATAACAGTCTGGCAAAATTTGAAAGAAAGCCGATATTTCTGGGTTCAATAGTGTAGCCCATATTAAAATCAGATGAACTACATTTTTGCAGGACCTTAGGGCAACTGCCCACCCGAAAATGTTGACTACAAGGATCCAACTTTCTTGTACAAAGGACAAACCAGCACTAACAGCATATTGTGAAGATATCCCAACAAAAAAATATTAAAACTAAGAATTCAGTGATTTTTCCATGTAATTAAAGTCTCTCATTTGGGCTGCAGCTGTATATTCATAAACACTATCAAATCACAATAATCATGTCAGAATCTGGAAAGCTTGTGTATAAACATTTTGGATTAGTTGAAAACTAGGCTTGATTATTCCTACTACTTGTGGATATTAGGCAAGAGTATTGAATTCTCACTGCTTTACATTAGCAAGTGCAGCAACCGTTTGCTGTTGGTACACTGGAATAAGAAGTTCCATCCATTTAGTTTTAATCAGTGCTGACCAGCACTTACTGAGCATGCTGCATGTTCCATTATCAGATCTGCACACGCCAAAATGCAAAAATAAAATTTACTAGGACAAAATTGGTTTGGGGCTCATGTAAAAACATAGGAGTGACTGCAAAAAGAAATGGTGGGCAACAGGCAGCCTGGCCTTACCCTAGAAGTTGGAAATTAAAATCAGAATTGTAACCTTTCGATACCTGGTCTGATAGAGGGCAGAAATCGGTCCATCTATTAAAATGGAATGTTTTATGGGCACCCAACGATCAAAGCTAGAATCTTAAATCACTTACATTAGTTTGTAAAAATATGTTGAAATCACTTACATTAGTTTGTAAAAATATGTTGAATTGGAAGTATTAGAGATCTATGAAGAACAAATCCAAAATGAAAGGGGAACAAATTCTGCAACACTTTTTCAAAGACAATAGCCTGCTTAATAAAAGTTCAACTTTAAGTTCCTAGCAATCTACTTTGACAAATCTGCCATAGCCCAATTTGTCTATATGAAAGATCCATATTGTATTTATTGAAATAAGAACATTTTCTATAGAATAGCTAAAGATTCCTAGAAAATCTGCAACAATTCAGTTCATAAAATCCAGTATCTTTTCCTTTAATGTTATTCAGAACCAACCACAACCATCTTTCACAATAAAAGCTTCCCCTGTCTTGATCTCATTGGATAGTACAGCCACCATAGCAGTCTTCCAAGACAGCAACTTCCCAACCTTTAATACTGTTAAAAACAACGTTCCAGATATTTATCACTTTCTCTCAATTTCCCAGACAATAGTATCTGCTCCTGGAGACCTCCCTATTGATACATTACAATTATCCTCCCATCTTGGCCAGTATTAATTTGTGCAGTCTCATCCTTCTTCAATGCTGGCATAAGTAAAGAAAAAAACAGCAATACTCATGGGTTCCCACATGCCTCTGGGAAACTTTATAACAATTTGCATAAAGAAAAGTGTCTACTACATCAGTAGGATCTCTAGTTATTTTAGTTATTTTGTCAAAGACTCCCAAAGTATGGGGATAACCTTTTCTACTTTGTTGCCAAAGTCATTGTGCTACAAGCTTTGTGCTCTGGCATTAAAGTTACTTAATGGCCTTCCTAAACTCCTGGCTATCATAGGATGATACTAGGCTATTGGCCCGGAGGCCCTTATAAGCCTAGCCATGCATTTTACCCATGTTCCCTCAGTTGACAAAGGTGGGATCCTAGTGGTATATTTTCTGTTTCCCATCCAGTCGTCCAGGTTCCTCTTAAAGAGGGCTCGAGAGGTATTCTGCTTGACATGGAGAGGGAGTCTATTCCAGACAGGGGAGTCTTTGGGACACAAATCTTTCCTGCCAACAAGTTCTATTAATGTCACAGACTAGGTTAAGGCAGTGTGTGCGGGTTGCATGAGTGGAGTTTGTCTTATGGATATAAAGCAACTCCTTCAAGACTGGGTCTGAAATGGCTTTGTATGCCAGACATGGGTCACCTCTGAGCAGGTACAGGATAGGTGTTTTGAGACCCTAGATTTTCCTGGTCAGGAGCCTCTGGTCTCCAACTGCTGCATGTGCTTGGCAAGGTACATGCTGAAGGGGGCCTTGTACTCGATAATGGGTCTGACAAGGAGTACAGGGATGTTATGACCTTGTTCCTGGATGAAATACCTTATTTATGAGGCGAGCCATATAGAAAGCCTTCAGTGCAACAAAGGCAATGTGGTGGTCAAAAGACAGGCTATTAATGTGATAATTAGTGGGGAAGACATTTTCTCTAATGGGGATAATGATGCAATTCTTGGCATTCAGTTTGAGGTCATACTTCTGGCACCAGTCCTTAGTTTGGGTAAGGCCCTCTGAGGATGTTCATATCACTACGGGAATTTAAGACCACTCCCAGCTTGTGGTCATCTGCAAACTTAAGTCAGCCACAGACCACTTTGGCTAGGTCAAGGATGGCTATGTGCATTCCATGGCCTTTCAGATCAGGCTAGTTAGGCTGATGGGCCTATAATTGCCTAGGTCAGTGGATGGTCCACATTGTGTGTACAAGGACAACAGTGGCTGTCCTCCATTCAGCTGGGAGGAATCCAGTGCTCAGGCTTTGGTTGAATAGGGTGTCCAAGAGCAGAGAGCTCATGCCAGAGTTCATGTAGGATACAACCAGGGATGTTATCGGGTCCCATGGAAAATGTATTTTTTTGCCTTTGAGAGGGCATTAAAGGACCTGCTCCCTGGTGATGAGGGGGCAAGTGCTGGGGATGTCCTGATTTATTGATGGGGGACGGGGTGAAGTTTACTGAACCTGTCTGCTAGCAGGTTGGCTACATCTATGGCATTTGTGTATGCGGTGTTGCTGACCACCTGTTCAGAGCAGATTTGGGTGTTGCCTTTGAGACTGCAGAAATACATGAAGACCTTGTGATTGCCCTTGGTGGATGTGGCCAATTTTGAACTCAAATTTAGCCTTAAGAGGATTTCACCAGTGACCTTATTTGCTTGTTCAAACAAAGGAGAGATTGCTTCCAACTTGGCTCCTGCTAAGAACCTATCCAAAATACACTGGCAATCTGCAGTTGCTCCTCTTACTGATGCAGGACAGATTTAATTCCTTTACTCTGCAGTTCCTTAACTAGCCCCTCTAACATACTCGTCTAATTACCATATCTCCAATTTCTACCCCATTTTAAAAACTTTTCATTCTATCCTACTCACTAGCTATCCATTCTGAAATGTATAATCCTGCCTAATAATGCTTTAATCATTTCCTCTACTCATTTCTTAAATTTAATAGGAAAACACCAGTATGTCAGTTTTACTTAATTATGTTTCTTTATCAGAGTTTAGTGGTAAGATATGATAGAGTTATTGAATGTGCAAAGCTTTAAATTACACATGCTCTTGCGAAATTGTGCATCCTAGCCCAGTTATTGTAGCCAAGATTAAGTAAATGCTGACCAAATTCCTACTACTGACTTCATATTTTCCCCATTCCAAAATATTCATATTTCTTCAGAGAATTACCCTCATTTTTTCCCTTCAAGGTCCTACAACACAGCCTCACCATTACAAAGTTCTAGTCCCACCCTTAAAAAAACTCCTTGATGAAAGCTGATCATTTCTCCCCAAAATTCTTATGCTCCAGAATAGTAATTTTTAAATGGAATATAAATACATTCCAGCATAATGACCTGCCCCTGCTGCCATAAATCCCTTATTGCTACAGATGCCCCCCATATCACCCACAATTATTGGACCCCCCTAGCAACTAGTATTACTCCCTGAAAAAAGGTCTGCTGAAAGTCCACCTGTAAATCCTCTTAAATTCACATGCTCATTTCTTTCCAAAATGAGTCTTGTGCAGCATTGCTATTTGCACCCTACATTTCTTGATACAAGTATGACACCTTTTTCTTGTAAGGCCATTTACATTCCATAACATGAAGTATAGCCATTATGTTATTATAGCCATGTGTTACACATACGTTTTGAATGTATATTTCATACTTTTAGCTTACGTGGTCTCACTAATGTTAAGCAGGTTAAACTTATGGATTTGGACTTGTACCACATTTTCATACCTTTTTGCTTCACTGAAAACACTCACAACCCTACATAGATTTCCAGACTCTCCTATCCCTTTTCACTTTACCACACAACTACGTAAACTTTGAGAAAAGAAAAAAAAAATGAACTTTACTCCAGAGAGGAGTAGTTGACCCTTTTCTGTAATTAAGGCTATCTGTGTTAATGTACAGGCTAGAGCCCATGTTCCTACTTACAAGGATCCCTTTACCTATATTCCCTCCTCTGATGTGAAAAGAGTTTGCATGTTATCTGTAAACCACTTTCAGTTCAAGTGCACTGGGTACCTTATTCATGTTCACAAACAGACTACCTCGTAGAAGAAAATCTGCTCAGCCACACTAAGCATGGTTTTCACCAAAAACACAGTACATCTATGGCCATATATCCCAAGCTAGATAAACTAGCCTTTTGCTAGCTCCTTGACCTCTCCAAGACATTATGCACAGACACACATCCACTGCTCCTGACTAAACTATCTTTCCACTTCAACAGACACCAAATCAGTCAAATGGCTTTTGGCATTCTACCTGCTCTTCCCGAGAAGCTGGGAGTACCTCAGGGATCTATTACGGGTACTTTACTTTTCAACATCTTTATCAGCTATATATCTCATCCACACATCTCTAGTCCACTATGCAGATGACTCCATAGTCACAGTAGCAGATTCCCTCCCAGAACTTGGCACCATTACTCAAAAATCCTTCTCAGCCACTGAACAGCTTTTAGAAGAGCTTTCTAGGAACCAGTTAATCCTCACTCCCAAGACAAAACTTCTGCTCTTTCAACCCAAACCCTTAACCATATTAATTTCACTTAGTACACCTATTACAGTAAAAATCACACTGAGCACCCACCAAAAGCTTCGACCCCTCTACAGAAATAATTCCTATTGTGTAAAAGCTAAACTCACTACCTCCTCCCTATCCTTTTCTATGGCTCAAAATCTTCACTAACCTATAAACCTCTCCAAACTTGAAAACTACATACAATAAAGTTGCTAGATCTGCTGCCAATCAAACTTACTTCTCTCATCACGGTCTTCAGAGGAATTCCTCCACCCAACTACTTTTCAAAGCTATTCCATTATTTACCTTCCCTCATTCTCTCCTAACACCTCTTCACATGTCCTACACCCTTCTAGGGCCCTCCAAAGCAAGGATTAAAAACTACAAAAAATATCCAAGCAGCCCCTCACTGGCTTCAACTACCTCACCTTTCCTTACTCTGTCTCAGTTATCAAAACACTGACCATCATAAACAGACTACCTCCTTCCCAAACTACTGACACATTAACAGTCTACACTTCCATGTTTTTGGAACACAAGCTATTTGTGTGAACTTTACAAGCAGACTATGCATTCAAGTGAAAGTATCTCATGGAATGGGACACAGACACACAGACACACAGACACACAGACACACAGACACACAGACACACAGACACACAGACACACAGACACACAGACACACAGACACACAGACACACAGACACACAGACACACAGACACACAGACACACAGACACACAGACACACAGACACACAGACACACAGACACACACCATCTGTCTTTGCAGGGGGGGTCAAGCCACCCTGCACCCCCATACTCCCCAATTAAAATATACCAACTCCAAGATTGCACTAAAGCAAGGTTAACTAAGATTTCCCATTCCATACTGTACTGTGATCTCAGTTTAGACAGACAATTTTCAAAACTTTCATATGGTCATCGGCCATAAGCTGTTCAAAGTTCTGAAACTGACCATTTGAAGTAGACCCATTTTATATTATATAATGTATATAATTTCATTATAGTCAATTTTATATATATATATATATATATATATATATATATATATATATATATATATATATATATATATATATATATATATATATATATATATAAAAGATGTACACAATTTTGTTATAGCAAAAAAAGCTTAAAACTCCCTTTTCAGGTCACAAGTGCCCACCTGGACATCCACCCCCCCCCCTCCCCACATCCCAGCTTTCAGCACCTTGTGGCACCACTGGTTATGCTTGTGGAGCAAGCCAGATGCAAAAGTTATTGGACTATTATGCTTTTAGACAAGTGGATGGGATAGTTTAGTTCCATGAGCATGCTTGTCAGAGTGAAATGCTGGGAAATTTGGAGACAAATTGTGTCAAGTAAGGGTAGGGTCAGAAGGAAAATAATTAGTGGAAGCACTGATTATTAGCAGAAAGAGGGATCAGAATAGAGATGAATAATGGATACAAAAAGTTGATCACCCCACCCATCTGAAAACCTAATCTTGCTCAGTTAGTAACCAGCAAAATTAACATTACTCCAAGATGCCCAGTGGTCATTTTTGTGATTAGAATAGCCAGCTTATGTAGCAGAATATGCTACTAATACTACATGCTTTGTCGATATTAAAGCTCATGCAGTAGTTACCATATAAAACATAAGGCAGACTGCATTTATAGGTTCATATGAGTTTACTAGGCTAACCACCACAAGGGCCTTTAAGCCTAGCCATGCATCCCAAATCTGACAAGTTCAGATACCCTTGATAAGTGTAAGCATGGGTCTGGGATGTTAACCATTTACAGGTTAGCATCAGACATAGGTGCCAAACCAGGGATGAATTTCCCAGTTTCCTTCCAATTGTCCAAGTTGCACTTGGATTGGATTAGGGAGGAACTCTGCTTCACATGGATGGGGAGCCTGTTGCATAGACTGGGTAGTCTCTGGGGATACATACCTCTCTCCAGCAGGTCCTATTTATATCACAGGCAAGGTTTTAAGTCTTTAGAGTGGATAATTCTAGTACTTTTGTGGATAAGTAGGAGGTCCAGAGTGGGGTCTGAATGCCCTGTATGCTAGGCATAAATCTCCCCTCAAAACCCTGCAAGACAGAAAACAGTGATAGGGTCTCGAGGTACTCTGCACAGGACACATCACTTACAGCTTTTTTTTTTTTTTTAGTGAGGAACCTGTGGACATTCCACTTGCTGGATATGCCTGGTGAGGTACATACCAAAGGGGGCATTGTACTCCATGATTGTTCCCTTGTATCTCAGCATACCTAGGATTTCCTTTGACTTGGATGCAATACCTTTGTTTATAAGTTGCGCAACACAGAACTCCCCAGACACATGATGATCAAAGGCTAGATTACTATAAGAGAGTCCCCAAGTCCCTGAATACTGGGTCAACTCTGAGTGTGTCGTCAAGATGATAGTTATCAGGGATGGCTGGCTTCCCAAAGGAAGCCATTATGTATTTCTTGGCATTTAGTTTTATTCCATGACCCCGACACCAGTTGTTTGAGTCATCCCCTCCTGGAGAACATTTGCGTCAGTGAGATTCAATGACCGCACCTAAATTTGCAATCTGCAAATTTAGTCAGCCAGAGACCACTGACATTGGCCTTGACTTCTGAGAATTAAATGCCAAAAAGGAGCAGTCCAAGGACTGATCCGAGTGACTCCCCTTGTGACTGGTCTCTTTTTTGAGGTAGACTCCCCAATTCTAACTTCCTGGGTCCCATCTGCAAGCCAGTTGGCTATCCACTGGGTGACATGCAGGTTTGTACCAAACCTCGAGTTGGTCAACAATGCCAGAGTGGGGTATTTTGTCAAATGTCTTGGCCAGGTCAAGGTAGGCAATGTGAATGATTTTGCTCTCATCCATTGCTTTGCAGACCTTCTCAAAGTCCACCAGTTTAAGAAAGCATGATCTGTCCTTTACTAAACAGAACTGGGGTGGGTCCAGTGTCTGGAGGTTTACTCATCTCTATTGCTAATCTCCATGATACAAGACTAGTGAAACTTATGGATCTGTAGTTTCCAGGGTTTGTAGAAGGCCCACCTTTGTGCAGAGGGATGACTGCTGGCTTTCTCCATTCATGAGGCATGAAGCTTGCTTGAAGGCTACAGTTAAACAGGAATTTCAGATGCCCTGATGGGTCATGTTTCATACTATTAAGGCATCCTGGGAGGTTGGGACCCATTGATGCAGTGTTCTTGGTCTTGGAGAGCATTAAGGACCTGTTCTCTAGTGATAGTAGGGGGAGCTGTATTTGATATTTCCTGAGGGAAGGTTGAGGGGGAAAGAGTAAAGTTGGAGCTGAATTTATCAGCCAGGAGGTTTGCTACATCATCTGGCTCAGTATAGGTGGCTCCATTTACAATGAGCTCTGCACACAACTGTGCTTTTCCTTGAGGTTGTGGACATAGCTAAATGCTTTGTGGCTGTTCTTGGCCTAGGAGGCCAAACCTACCTCAAATTTGGCTTTGGTAGACTGTCCTCCAAGTTACTTAGTTTGAGTGCTTTTATTCTGCTGGGTGCTGCACCTCTTAATTTTTTTCCATGAGTTTCTTCCTCCTGCTATACATCAGATTTAGCTGGGGGTCCAGGTTTTATTTTTACTTCAAAGTAGACCATTTGTGGTCTGACCTGACCAGAGATGGCATTACAGTAGGGGGTGTGCAGCACTCATAGTAAGAACCAGATCCAGTATGGTTGCACCCCTGGTTGGTGTGTTGACCATCTGGTCCAGGGAGTTTGTATGTGCCTGTATGTTTGATGTCTTGTAGTATTCAGTTAATACTGGGTTAAAGTCACCCATGAATATGGCACTGGGTTGGATGGTTAGTGTTTCTAAATTTTAACTACATGTATGGGTTTCCGGGGTCATACAGTGGGACCTATAGCTTGCAGAGGTGGCATTGGATTTTAACTATGGGGATTTGAACATTGAGCAGCTCAAGTGCATTGTCCTGTTTGACCACCCTTTTAAGTATATTTATTTTTGATGTAAATAGGAGATACCTCCACCTTTAGTCCCTGCCTGTGAAGTAGCTGGTCTAAATGTGTGGAAGTCATTACAACCCTGCACGGTTGGCGTGCTGTGCACGGCTTTAAACCACATCTTAGACTACACAGATATCAACATTATCTAGGGTTGACAGCTTCCAGGAAGTGGAGTTTTTGTTTAGGCTCCTAGCATTGAGCAGTAACAACTTTAGATTTTCTTGGATTTGATTTGTTATGTCAGAAGTGCTTTCAGTTTGGCATTGCCTACAAAAAGGCACTGAGGAAGACAATGTTTTAGCAAATATTTGAAAGCCTAGAGGGGAGAGGTACAGACCATCCCTGGCACAGCAGCATTGTCTGTTGACAATCTCCTTCCATGCTGACAAATGCTGCATTTCCTTAGAATGACACCAGAAAGTAAGCCAATTAAAGTCAATCATTTTGCTCATATTGTGGCATCATCCTTGGAGAAAGTAAAATTCTGCTCAATGCTAGGCTCATACCAGCCTGACACATTCCAAAAGCTCTACGGAGGTTTCTATTCATATAGTCTAGGGAGATGCATCTCAGGTCATTTACTCCCACATGGACTATGACAGTCATATTGGCAAGTGTGATCCAATTACCTGTGTGCATGTGTAATGTGGTGGATCCTAGCTCCAGATAAGCAACAGACCGTAACTTTCTCCTTACTCAGCCTAGTGAGAGTAAGATCAGGGTCTCACAAAGGAGCTTCCAATGACTAGAATGTTGGATTGTGTGGTGACTTGCCTTAAGGTCTCAGAAGTAGAAATAGAGGCTCCAAGAGATGCAACTCTGTGCTGATGTGGGCGTTTTGAAGGTCTTTGTGGTTTAGGAAGACTACATGCAAGTGCCTCAGTATATATGGTCTATAGGTCTGCTTTGAATTGTGTAGGATGGGTGCAGCATGTGTACTACTGACAACCTTATTGACATTAGGAGCAAGTTTTATGTGACAACAGCATCCAGTGACATCTCTCACATACTGCATCAGTTTGAGAATTAACTGGTCGTCAGTAAACATGAGGCAATTTCTACATTTCCTCAGGATGCCCACATCCACAAAGCCAGCAATTGAGACAATAGAAAGTTCATATCTATGGCAACAAACCCTTTTTTATTTCATTTATTTCTTTGACTGCTGGAGAGAGAATATCTGGTTTGCAACTATGTGGACAGTGCTAGTCACTGCAAACTAGTTGTCCTGTGTGCAACTAGATAATGGAGAAATTTCAATTGTACTTTTACAGGAATCGCTCAAGGTGTCAGTCTGTACAGAGCACTGCCAAACATTTGAGGAAACTAATACGTAGACCCTGAAATTTTAAGGGTACAATACACCACAGCTTCACTCTGTTGGGATACAATACTACTTTGCTTCTCTCACCAGAAGCAAAAATACTAGCACCAATCCCAAGAGAAGCAGGTCACAGCCAGTTTGGTGATCCACAGTCTTGTTCCAGAGGATGCAAGGGTCTGTAGGTTTATAGCCTTTTTCCGATAGATGCCTTGAATAGCAACCAGACCAATCAGGTATGTTAAGCACAGAAACTCCTCCAACCAGAAAGTCTGGAATTAATGCACTCTGCTCCTGCTCTCACCAGGATCAGAATACAAGCACAGATTCCAAGCTGGCACATATAAAACAGTTATTAGGCTTTCTGGTGGTCAGCAGTCTCCAGGAAATAATGGCCACTGTACTCCTCTCACCAGGAGAAAACAGAAGCACTAATCCCAAGATGACTACTGAGAGGCAGAATGTGGGCTCTACAATAACTGCTGGTCTTGCAATAGATGCTTAAAAGTTGAGGAAAAAATGGTTAATACTAAACACTGCAGTGTGCACTAAGCAGTTGGACATTAGAGTGGGTAACTTACGTTTTACCCGTCTAAGTTTTAATGGGGAGCCACTATTTTTAAAAGAGCAAGATAGATTGAAAATGGGGTGGGCACTTCTGTATTCTGGTACTATGAAATACAGTAGGATGGACAATAAATTTAAATAGTTGAAGAGGAGTGATTTCACAAAATGATAATTTTGTGCTTATTCCTGGACAATAAATTTAAATAGTTGGAGAAGTGATTTCACAAAATGATAATTTTGTGCTTATTCACACCAGACAGTAAAAGCAGACAGGAAACTAGATATATGGTCAAATCAAATCAACACAAGGGGCAGGGAACTAGAAAGACACTGGTGTTAAGAACACAACAGTAACAGGGTGAGTGTGTGGGAAACTGTCCGACTCACAAGAGACAGAGCTGTGGTCTCCTCACATTTAATATGTAGTTAAAAGTAGAACACAAGTAAAACAGTGGAATGGAAACAAATCACAATATACAAAATATAAAAAGGCAAAGTACTACAAAATACAATAAAAAGCAAACTAACCCTTCCCTCACAGCATACTGTGGCAGAGTATGGGTGAGCCTTTCCAGTGAAGCTCTGAAATGTTTTACCCCTTAAATAGAAGGTTTAGTTCCTAGCTCCACCCCTTCAGTTCAGACTATTAATCTCAACTGACCTGTTCTAACTTGAGACTCCCTAATTGACCTGCTCTAATCTGTCTGACTCACAAGAGAGCTGTGGTCTCCAAGTATTAATATGCAGTTAAAAGCAGAAAGTAAAGCATTTATAAACAAACTCACTCAGTTGGATGACTTTTCCCATAGAAGCGGTGTTCAAGCAGTAAACACAGGGAATGCATCTTCTCCGCATATGTCAGCCAGGTTCCATACTGCATCCAGGCTGGGTTTGCAGGACCTTCTCCTCCAATCATAAGAAATATTGGACCACCAGGTACATAGTGTGTATCATTCATAAAATACCGCTGTTAAAATTAATGACAAAAATGTTACTAGCATAATGATTCTTATAAATTAATATGTTCTTATATTTTTTCAGCCATTTAACTACCACTGTGACCCAGCATGCACATCCTTCCCCATTGGAAGAGCTTTTTGTTGGTCACAGAACATGCACTTCTGCAAGTCATTGTTCCAGCCCAGACCCTGGCGATTACTACACAGCCATGGCTTGGCCAACCACATGCCCCAACCCTTCTGCACTCTCCAGCAGGTGACAACATTGCAGACAACTGAACCACCACCTTCTAAACTGGGCAAGCTCATGTCTGTGCTCATTCACTCACCCCCTCCTCCAGTGCCTGGGTCAATAAGCGGTCCCTGGTCACGTTCACATCTTCACCCCTCTGCCTCATGGAGGAAGGTCTCAAACATTTCATCTTAAGAGGTACAAGAAATAGGTCTACTACCTATAAAATTTTACAAATGCCAAATTATGATTGTGGTGAAGGACAGTCATTACCTCACTCCAGTTCATGCTACTTCAGTACTGTAACGGGTAACCCAACATCTCATTACACTTCCAAGTATATACAGTGAATATACAAAAAAAAAAAAAAAAAAAAAAAAAAAGTAAATGCCCCTAAAATGCCAGGTTTTTGGGATGTATATAAAAAAAATGAGACCATAATAATTTTAAAACTTTTCCCACCTTTAATGTGACCTATAACCTGTACAATTCAATTGAAAAACAAATCTGTTAGGGAAAAATATAAAGAATAAAAAATGTACAATAAGCTGGTCACAAATGTGCACATCCTTAAAACCAATACTTTTGTTGAAGCACCTTTTGATTTAATTGCAGCATTCAGTCTTGGGTACACACTTGCCATCAATTAGAGACTCTGATCAACCCCAAATAAAGTTCAGCTGTCCTAGTAGAATTTCTGACATTTACTCTTAAGTCGCCTGCTACAACAAAAGCCATGGTTCGCAGAGAGCTTACAAAGCAAAGGGACCCCATTGTTTACAGGCATCAGAAGGGTACAAAAAATAATTTCCACAGCACTGGATATACCATGGAACACACTGAAGACAATCAAAAAGTGGAGAAAAATAAGGGGCAACAGTGATGTTGCAAAAAACTGGACGTCCCTCCAAAATTGATGAAAAGACAACATGAAAAATGATCAGGGAGGCTGCCAAGAGATTTACAGAAACACTGAAGGATCTGCAGGAATTTCTGGCAAGTACTGGTTGTGTACTATAAGCGACAACAACCTCCGGTATTCTCTATATGTCTAGGCTACTGGGTAGGGTTGCAAGACAGAAATATTAAACATCCAGGCCAGGTTAAAATTTGCAAAATACAAAGTCTCCCAAAAGCATGTGGGATAATGTGTTCTGGTCTGATGGAGACCAAGGTTGAACTTATTTGGCCACAATTCAAACAAAAAAAATGTGCATCTGGCACAAAAACACTTCACCATCCCCACGGTGAAGCATGGTGGTGGCAGTATGTTTTGGGGTTGCTTTTCTTCAGCTAGAACTGGGGCTTTAGACAAGGTGGAGGGAATTATAAACGGTTCCCAATACCAGTCACTTTTGGCCCGAAACCTTTAGGCATCTGCTACAAAGCTGAAGATGAGGAATTTCACCTTTCAACACAATGACCACAAAAATACATCCAAATCACTAAAAGAATTGCTTCACCAGAAGAAAATTAAAGTTTTGGAATGGCCCAGCCAGAGCCCAGACCTAAATCCAATAGAAAATTGGTGGGGCAACCTGAAGAGGGCTGTACACAAGAGATGTACTCGCAATTTGACAGATTTGGAGTGCTTTTGCAAGGAAGAGTGGGCAAATATTGCCAAGTCGAGATGTGCCAGGTTGATAGACTCCTACCCAAAATCAAAAGTGCTTCCAAGTATTAGTTTAAGGGTGTGCGCACGTATGCAACCAGCTTATTGTAAAGTTTTATTTTTTATATATCCCCCCCCCCAACAGATGTTTTTCAATTGAATTGTACAGGTTATAGGTCACATTAAAAGGTGGAAAAAGTTTTGAATTTATTGTGGTCTCATTTATACACAAACCTGGCATTTTAAACAGGGGTGTGCAAGCTTATATCCACTGTACAATGCAAGTTTTATATAAATTTGCTTATATTCAGTGACTGAACAATGCCAAACTCAAAACACAGTCCAGTATAAATAACTGGAAAATGGCGGAGAATACAGGAATGGCAGTGCTTCCATACACACCGCAACAGGGCAGGTTTACTCATCGAAGTGGAACCTGGCTACCTAAAATTTTAAATGTTTCAAAAAGAAATGCTGCCTTTTCTTCATCTAATCCATACAGTTACAAAAGGAAAGATGCAAGTTTTACTGCATTTGAAAAGTTTAAACAAATTTGGTTATTTCAGTATCTCCTTTGCTATATGCAGGTGCACAGGGAGACGCGTCCTGTAAAGTTTAGTTTTAAAGTATCATGTATGGCACAGGCAATCTTACATTTATAGAAATAAAAATAAACTAAACAGACAATCTCAGTTGCAAACATACATAAAACCATGCTGACAACTGTAACAGCTAACATTGTACATCACTTAAAAATATATCCAGTCATTGTCAGCCATTACATACCTCATTCAAATCTCTGCATACATTGATCCCAAACTTCCCATTTTTCCTATGTAATTTGCTCCTACCATTTTCTAAAGATCCCAATTCCATTTTCTCCCTGCTACTATCTATATTCGCTACTTCCAGTAAAGCTGGCTTAAACCTTTATTTCCTTTATTTGGAATTGCTTTTTTGGTAGCAATCAGACTCAGGAAGGCCCATGTCTAGGTAATTCTGATCCTGCATCACAGCTAAAAACCTTCCTGTGAATTTTCTATCTAATCTCTTCCCAGTCCTTTCTAACCTCGGATTCTTATGGTTGTCATGCAATATTTTATATGCTCCAATTATTCCTTTAATGGCAACTTCAGTTCTAGATTCTACTGAAAACTAGAAGTGCTGTCTTCCATTTAGGACCCCCAAACTTCCCTCTGTCTATACTATAATAGTAATCCTTGATAGGAAAGTCAATATCCAACATGCAGTCCAAATAAGTTCTTGGCACCATCCCATTCTATTACCCTTCCCTCTCTAGTCATTGGCTCCCAATACCCTAGTTCCTTTGCCCATTTTCTCCAATAAATTCCAGTCCCCCTTGACTGTCTGTATCCCTAATTGCATTCATCCCTATGGGCAGAATATCCTCTCCATTCCCAGGTTAGCTTGGTTCTTAACTTCAGCTTTTTTTTTGGTTATGCCATGTCCAACAAAGCAGAATTTCAAACCAATTTAAGAGGTAGACACCAGGAGCACCACGAACTTGCAGAACGAAAAGTATTACACACTGAAATGAAAAAAAAATGCAACTCTCACCTCACTTTTTCATTCAATGTTAAAACTTTTAACCAATACTCCCATCATCCATTCTATACTCTAGGCAAGTATCCAATTACAGAACTCAAAACACTACCAAAGAAACACTCCAAATACTGGTCACTTAACTGCTATTCTCTACACAAAAATAAGTCATAAATATGAATGTACACAAACTTAACAGCACATTTTTAAAAAGCCTTTTGATACACACTACGTATTCTATACGAGATAAGAAAAAAAACTTACTGCCCTCCAATCATCCAATTATTCAAACCCCTTAACACTAAAATGTATTTTGAATAAAAATGTTTAACAGTACAGCTTAAACCATCCTAAAATAAAGGGATTACATGTGTTAAAATTTACAAATACTAACATATGACAAAATGAAGGTCTTGTATTACAACATAGCCATCTTATATTAATCACAATCTAGCAGCTCTTAAGCACAGGCCCCAGGGAAACATGTTAATTTAATCCTGGCCACCAACACGTTTGGCAGCTAATATTGGAAGCTTCTCAATTCTATTCTTGCCTCCTAGTGCCCCCTCTAATGTCATGCAGCATTTCAAGCACAAATACAAACTTTGCTTCCTTACAAGTTTTAGTATGTTTAAATAATGCATTATTAAAAATCTTTTTTCCGGGTGTCAAATGTTCATAAATCCTTCTCTTAAGAGTTCTTTCCACCTTCCCTACATAGGAAGAATATTTCTTTACATTCCGCTGAATACACCAATCCTTTACCATCACAACTGGAAAACTGCTTACTGGTTATTAACCTCTCTGACTATATAAATTTGTCTGTATTTTTGATATAAATGTGGTAAATGTGCACAATGTTCATACAAGTCCCATTCCATTTATTCCTGCCTCTATAGATTGGGGATCTATTTTCCAAAATATATTCCTCTTGTAAGAGAATGTTAGTGGCTGCTTAAAAATGGCTTCTACATCAGAAGACCCTGCGAATATTTTCCAAATTCTCATAACATTCTTACATCCCCAGAGCTTCACTATTAAAGGTCCTTGTAAGATTCCCATTATCTACCTCTTTTCTTGCGTTATCATCCACATTAACACTGTTAAAGCCTTTACCTAAAAATGGATATACAGCTATACTCTGTCACTTCCTTAAAAACAATTTCCCTGGATATTTTCTCTAAAAAACATTCAACTTCAGACCTTCCTTAAAATATTAGTGTTCTGTCATTCTAGAAATTCTAACGCATTTCCCTTTTACCAAATCCCTCTTGTTTATATGGCTGGGCACTTGCCCAATGCAGATAAGAGTTAAAGGTACTTTTTCTGAACACTTTTAGATTTAAATATTTTACTATCATAATCCTTGTATATAGTCCCCTCTAATAGACTGCATCCTTTGTAAAGTTATATGCAAATCTTTATTTTGTAGATATATTATAGTCTAGAAATTCTTTCCTCTTATCTTCTGTATCAGTCCAGAACAACAAGTATAGGTATCTTATATAGACAGAAATTTTAAAAACTGAATTGTAGATGAATTTTCTTTCCCCAAGTACTTAAAACAATATTAGCGTAACTCATGGCACAGCACACCCATTACTACCCCCTTAATTTGCTTAAAGAATTTGCCTTCAAAACACCTATTTCTAGCAACTCCATAACCATCCTAATGTCCCTAGAGCAAAATGTTTTTGCCAGTAATGCCTCCTCAAACCAAACCATTCTAGACCTATTGAGTGGGGAATAATTGATATTGCAGACTTTTTTCAGTTGTCACAATGTCTTTATGAAACATTTTTATCAACATGTTTCAAAAAGTCCCAAGTCTTTCAACAAACCATCCTGTTCCAACCAAACTGTCTTAAACTTAATATCTATATACATTTAGCAATGGCATAGGTTTTAGAAGCATTTGCTGATACTAAAAGCCTCAGATCTTTATGCACTTTAACTATACCTTATATATAGTTAATCATGTCAAATATCCTTAAACTAAAAAATCTTCGAATAAGCAATATTTTGTCCATCTCCAAGTAGCTCATCTATCTTACCAATATATAAAATACCAATATATAAATTCATTATGACCATACCTCCACCTTTATCTGGCCTTGAAATTCTATTTTTATTCTCTCAGGTCAAATTAGGATATACTCTGGATTTTTGAGGGTTTCCTAGTTCTTTTTCTACCACCATCTATTTTTAATTGGGGGTGCAGGGGGATTAAAAGTACTTTTTACTAAGCCCTTTACTTTCTACATTTCTATCCCTTCCTTCAAAACATCAATTCCAAGTTTGACGAAAAATTTCAGGTCTATTAAAATCGTACTTTTATTTTTGTTTAGGCACAAACTTCTCTTCATAAGCTAAATGTCACTTCTATATCTAAAATTACTATTAGTGCTAAAATTCTGGAAGGTGTATACATTACCCTTCTGTAAAACATTTTGTTTAAAGTATTTTATCTTCTCCTCCCATTGAACTGATGTTATTGTTTTTTTTTTAATCCTCTCTGACCTCCTTAAATTGGGGAACTCTAAAGGGTCATTAAGGTAGATTAAAAATTCATTATTATAGTTGTATCTAGCCACATTTCCTTCATAAAGTTCTTCCCTTCTATTGTCACCATAATAGCCATAGTTGTTACTCCTTTATTGAAAATTTTCAACTTCATTTTGCCTTCCTTGCCACTGCCTAATTTCAGTTCGGATAGTTTCTATTTTCTTTATATTCAGTGACATCCCTGTATTTTCCTATTCTTGCACCCAACCACAAGCATGCACTTTTCATCTATTTTTTAATACTAAAGTAGATTTCTCTTTATCCACAGTAAAAAGGAGTTAGTTATTAAATCGCAATTCTCTTAAGTCTTCCATTTCGATTATAATTTTTATAAATCGCAAAGCCGCAAGTATCAAAAATCTTAAATCTTTATGACTATCTGACCCTTCTCTTACATTAGGCCTTTTGGTACAATTCCCAAGTGCAAACATTGTTTTAAATACTTAAAATACAAATCAAACCTGTATTTCAGCATATAAATCACATTAAATTCAGGTTAAAATTGTACGTATTTTTCAACATCAGGAACATTAATATTGCTATTTAGTTCATTATTCCTTAACCAGTCTTGCCATTTATGGAACTGGTCTGCTAATGATTGGCGGTAGATTTTTTTTTTTATGGTGCAGAGTTGCCAGCCTGACACCCACCCTTCAGTGAAGGCACGCATGTCTTTCAAATGCCACTTGACCACGGGGAGAACATGCAGAAGGCACTCCAGCAGAGAATCGAACAGGAGAACCTCTCGCTGTGAGGTAACAATGCTACCACTGCACCACTGCAGCTTTCTTATTCATATCAGCACAAATGCCATTGCTACAGTCACCTGAAAGTTGGTGACGCCCAACATCTCTTCTTTAGGTCTCGCTCCTTGTAATTGGCAAGATTCAATAGAAGTAGCATTTTTCCCCTCATTAGAAGATAGGAAAAGGAGGAATTCCTTGCGGAGATGCCACGCCATCACAATCTCCATTATTGCCATCTCGCACCTGACGAGAAGCATATAATTCCCTTTCTGGTATTACATTCAACGCATCAGCCATGGACAAACCCTCCTGGTTACCAAGCAACATACCCGGTCTGGATTGAGTCAGAAATTGCGATAAACTGTTGAGCATCTGACCAACCATAGTAAGCTCACCAACATGTCTTTAAATCAGTAGTATCCAGAGAAGCAGTAACCTGATTTAATCGCTAGTCTCCATGACTTCCAAAAATGTCACCACGCCGAAGCTCAAACCAACTTAAAAAGATGGTTAGACACCAGGAGCACCACAAACTTGCAGACCAAAAAGTTTACACCCTGAAATGAAAATAAAACACTTAACTCGCTCAGTGTTTTTTGTTCAATGTTAGAACTTCATCAGATTAACCAATATTCCCATCATCCACTATATACTCTTCATATAGTTGATTATCCAATTACAGAACTCAAAATTCTACCAAACAATCCAAATACCAGTCACTTAAGTTAAATGCTATTCTCTACACAAATAAATCAAAAATATGAATCTACACAAACTTAAATACATTTTTAAAAAGCCTATTGATATACACACTTGTATACGAGATGGAATGGAAGAAAAACTCTTACTAGCCTCCAATGGTCTAATTTCAAACCCCTTAACACTAGTGTATTTTGAATAAAAAAATGTTAACAGTACAGCTTAAACAATCCTACAAAAATCAAGGGATTACATATGTTTTGCATTAAAAAATAAAAATTGTACAAATACTTAATGTATCATAATAAAAAAAATTTGAAAATCGTTAAGGCACGTCTTGTATACAATATATCTATCCTATATTAATCACAAACTACCAGCTCAACTTAAGCACAGGCACCAGGGAAACGTGTCAATTTAATCCTGGCTACCTACATGCTTCCCAATATTAGCTGCCAATAAGCTTCTCTAAATTCTATTCTTGCCTCCCAATTGCTCCCTCCATTGTCATGGGGTATTGCTTCAAACACAAAATACACACTTCGCTTTTAGAATGTTTAAATAATGCATTATTAAAATCTTGTTTCCGGATGTCATAAATCCTTCTCTTAAGGGTTCTTTCCATCTTCCCTACATAGAAGGGAAGACATTTCTTACATTCCACTAAATACACCAATCCTTTACCATCACAATTAGAAAACTGCTTACTGGTTATTAACATCTGACTACATATAAATTTGTAAATTATAGGCTTGT
This sequence comes from Protopterus annectens, assembly GCF_019279795.1. NCBI lineage: Eukaryota > Metazoa > Chordata > Ceratodontiformes > Protopteridae > Protopterus > Protopterus annectens. The sequence goes on along the minus strand of NC_056734.1, from coordinate 438,549,154 downwards.
CTTTCGGCTTTTCCTGGCTAGGGGTCACCACAGCGGAACTCCGGTCTGCTAAGGATTGGCAGTAGATTTTTACGTACTGGCTTGCCGGGCCTAATGCACAACCTTCAACGAAGGAATGCCCATTCACACATGTCACTACACAGAAGACACACTAATTGAATTTGTAAATTATATGTAAACAGTAAAAATGTACCATTGTTTTAAGTTTGTGTACATTCATATTTAGGACTTTGTGTAGAGAATAGCAGTTAAAATAACTGAGGTATTTGGATGGTTTCTTTGGTAGCATTTGAGCAAGTTAAGCGTCATTTTCATTTCACTGTGTAATAAAAACCGTCTGCAAGTTTGTGGTGCTCCTGGTGTCCAATTACATCTTAAGTTAGTTCTTGGCATACTTTGCTACTTTACAGATGTAATATTCAGTAGGATTGCAGTTATTCTTAAAGCTCTGCATCCAAAATCCAAATCACCACCACTTTGAATTATAGTTTGAGTGTGCTGTGTATAGGAGCCTTAACTGTGTTGCTCTGTCTGGCCCTCCCAGATAAAAGCCTTCAGCTCTATTAATCATCATCTACAGTTCTCCTCAGGGTGATAAAGATATGCCTGACCTGTGTACAAGGTTAAAGTGACTAAACATTAACTGGTTGTATCAGACTATGAAGATCCATAAGAGCTTCCTTTTCTCAGTTTTTATGTCATCTTTCATTTAGTCTTCCCACACATCCTTAGCTGCCACACCAGAATCATTTAATCCATACTTGTCCCCATAAGTATAGATATTGCTGAACCAAATCATGTGGTTACATAGCTATTGCCTTTGTCTTAGCTTCATTAAATTTGATATCCAGAAAGATTTGAAACTGGATCAATATGTTCCACAGCACTGCAATGTCCCTTTCTGGTTTTGTCAAGTATAAAAATGTCATCCGCAAATCAAGCTTCTCTTCTGCCATACCAATTATATCCTTGAATTTCACTTTTCTTTGCCAATGGTTCCAAATATAATGCAAAGGGGAGAGGGGGGGGCATCCCTGTCCAATCCCTCTCCCCAAGCAGAGATCAGACAGGACCCCACCCACTTTAAATTTTCACTTTTGATCCCTCAGATCATTCCAATCAGCCTTATTTTATCAGGTAATGCAAAAAGTTTCCATTGCTCTGCTCACGTCCCAGCTTACTCAGTCAAATATTTTCTCTGCAACAAAACCCCAACAGTGGTATTTTGTTACTTTCTGCTTCTCTCTGGATCAGTGTTCTGTTAATGTTGTCAATTGTTTGCTTTCAAAAAAAAAATATTTAAAATCATGATTTAGCATTGAAATAAGCCTGTATGAAGCTGGATCTGATGAACATTTACCCTCTTTAGGTATTACAGCTTCCATCACTTTCTTCAAGGATACTGGTTGTTGGTCTTTCAGCTTTTCCCGGTTACGGGTCACCACAGTGGAATTCCAGTCCGCTAATGATTGGCAGTAGATTTTTATGGTGCAGAGTTGCCAGCTCCACACCCAACTTTCAATGAAGGCATGCCCATTCACACGTCTTTTGGAACGCCACTCTACTGCGGGAAGGACATGCAGACTTCCACACAGAAGGCACTCCCCGCAGAGAATCGAATGGGAGAACCTCTTGCTGTGAGGCAACAACTATACCGCTGCACCACCGTGGACACTTAAAGGATATTGGTACTTCTCTTAAAATACTGTTAAAAAACTGATAAAAATCTGGAATGTTTTCAGTTAGTAACTGAGCCTCCTCTACCTCTAACCTTGACCCATTGGACCATAAACAGTGGGGTTTGATTTCCATAAGTCTCTGCTTTATACAGACACAGAATTTCCAAAATATTTTTAATACTTTTACAGGATCCCTCATTACCTTCCTTGTTATAGGCTCCCTAAGCTTAGTGACAGCCTTCTCTAGTTTGTTGCCAGAGTCACTGTGCTAAAAAGTTTGTACTCCCAACAGTTGTTAGATAGCAATTTTTTCAAAATTCATGCTCAAGGTAATCCCTTATTTTTGTTCAACATTCTGCAGTTAATCTTGTTCTGTGAGATTAACCCTATTTTGCAATAAATTCCCTCTAGTTACTTCTTAACCATATTTTCCTATTATTTCCACCCTATTTTTAAACTCCACTTAAGATCCCGTTCCCACTACCCATTTCTTGAAATCCTCTTGCAACAGATAAGGGACACACAAACTACCATTCTTCAAATACCAACATATTGAAAAAAATTAATTTGTCTTGCCACTGAGGCAATGCCTGCAATAAACATGACTTAAATTTCAGCAGGGGAAACTGCCGCCATACTTTGTGCTTCCTGGCCTATGCATCAACTGGCTTGTATTGTACCTGTAACTATTTTTATATGTTCTACCTCAGCCTACAAAAACTGATCAGTCTGTAATACTTTAAAATCTGCTGTGGCAGGACCTGAAATGCATTCCCTCTAAATCTTTAGTAGATTTGTCTAACTGCTGCTGCAAAGCACGATTATAGTTCTCTAGATGGCACAATTGCTCATCCCCTGGTATGGTCTGAAAAACATCACTCCGCTTAGGGACAGCCTGAATTAAAGATGCTCATCTCGGGATTTTGCAATTTTTTGATTATAATCATTCTGAATTCTGTTCAAAGCATTTTTCAACTGCGTAGAATCAGTTATAGTATTCTGTAAGGTATTCCATTCTAGAGAGAAATCTGCATACATAGGAATAAGATCAAATTTATCTAAACTTTGTATGTGTGCTAAAAAAAAAAAAAAAAAACAGTAACCGACTGCACCATATCAGATACAGGCATGACTGCAGAAGGAGCTTCCATCTGTTGCACATCAGAAGTTGCAGTAACTTCAGAATCAACTGTTTTTTGTAACAGCAGCATATATTGGTTTATATGTCTTACATACTAGACCTTTATGGCAGAATAGACAAATTTGTGCATATCCATTTGCAAATGCAGCTTTATCTATTTTTTTGTGGATATTTGCCATCACATAAATACAAGCTTTTGGCAAAACCTTTGATTTAGTAATGTACTGAGAATAAACGTGTATCCATTTGCAAATGGAAGCTTTTATCTATTTTTTGGGCATTAAAAATGCCAGATTTACATTTCATGTCAGACATAGAAGATTGAAACCATTGCTGTAAATATGACCAAACCTTATCAAGAAGCTCATTAATACCAATACTAACAGTATGGCTACACTTCAAAGTGGTCTAAAAAATGGCATCCATGTTGTAAAACCAAAGTACCGTAATTTATACAGAAGACAAGCAGGTGATCAGGCTGAAGTCAATCTGGAAAAGGATGGCGTTTCTCCAGACAAATTGGAGGTGGTCCAACACAGGACAGCTTCCACAGCGGTGCTCTGTGTCCACCAACGAAGTACTGGACAAACACTGGATCAGTCTGTTGAACTAACGTAGTAAGTAGTAGGGCCCCTCTGTAATATTAACTGCTGGTAACAGATATGGTCACAGCCACTGAAGAACTGTAGAAAATGCCCAGAAGTGACCAGACAAACTCCATACTACTGTATCTGTTATACTTTGTCTCAACAAATTCTTGCCAAACAGTTAATTCTTTCAGAGCTATTTCAATTATAACACAGCTAGGACAGCGAATACTGATGCACTCAGTAAATGTGTCACTGAAAAAAAAAAAAAAAAAGCATTGTATACTTTAAACACTTATTTCTGATATATGGAAAGTCCCTGTAATGCAATGCTAGTTATTTTTGATACAATCATGCAAAGCTAATTTAAACATCATGCAAAGCTCATGTTATTTTTTTCATTTCTGTTATGCCAAAATCATGTTTTTTTAAGATAACTGTCCCGGTGGTTCTAACGTCCCTTTTTTTCATTGCTAAAATGCTATTTGATATAAAAAGTTCCTGTGATGCAACAGTCTCTTTCCAAGGTGCTAATATGCAAAATTCCATGTTATTTTTGAGAAGCTTAAACACTTAAGCAATGACGTTTGTTTTTTTTTGATATGGAAAGTTTTCCTGCAATGCAGCTGTCGCTCTGCCAATATGCAAAAGTTCATGTTATTTTAGATGAAGCAGTCTAATGTAAAAACAATGATACTTCCTTATTTTATAACAGGACGCCATGAGCCCACCAGCTATATGTTAATATCTAAAACTAGACATTTCTAATATATCAACAGCTAACTGTTCTTGCAAAACAAGCTATATTATTTTGAAAACCTGCTGTTCAGCCTTGCATATTTTTCCTTTTTGCACACAGTATTTTTGGGAAAAGCATTTTAATTTACACAATATCTATCAAGGTTAACCTTTTATACAGTTATTTCTGTCAGATGTGACATAGGCTCAAATGGAGATGACTGGAAACAAGTTTTATTGAAAATCCTCAAACAAAAATGCACACATTCAATACCCCCCAAAACCTATTAGGTTAAATACACATTTAACCAAGCTTTACCCTCCCAATAGGAACAAATGTTCTAAACTTGATAGCCACACACACTCTGACTAACCTAAAGAAAGGTTATCCATGCCAAGATGAATGGCATAGCCTGTGGTTCTATTAAGTGCTGTCTGGTTTTGTCTCATCTTTATGGCGCTCTCAGCTGGGAAACATACAAATGCTTTCAGAAAAAGTTTGCCAAGCCATTTCTCTTTCAGATAGTCTCTAGCAGACAACCAGACAAAACTGTTTACCAGAAACAGTCTTATAAAAATATTAAATTTTCTTTTACTTGCCTTCTCAAAAAACATTACTAGATTAAGCTAATGGACTTAAACCAGTCATTCCCCTATGCAAGAATGAGGAAAAGCATACTCATTCTTTTAACTATAGCTTTTCTTTAACATTGCAGTGCCTACATTTCTTAAAAATGAAAAAAAAAAAAAAAAAACAGGAACACCTATGGACAGTGTCCCCATTACACTAACACAAAAGAATTAACTTAAAATGTTGTATAATTTTCTTTGCATGTTAAACATTACAAAAATCTTTTACTTAAAGTCAGCTTCCTCCCTCCTCTTCCCCTTGCCTTAGTACTTTTCTGATTGATGACATGTAGTGCATTTGCTTTAGAGTCCTTTAAAAGTTTAATGAAGTCCAAAAAAGTCCAGTATTTCCAGATTTTCTTGTTCCAAGTTTCAAATATAATTATTGCTTTGTAATTCCACATTTGTGAATTTCCAAGTTACTGATTTTATTCTCCAAATGTTAATGGCCTGAAGTAGGGCATATGCTTTAGAAGTCCAAAAAGTCCAATATTTCAAGATTTTCTTGTTCTGTTCCTTTTCATCCTCCTCCCAAACTCTGTTGCCGCTTCATTTGCAATATACTCGTGATTCTTCTAGTCAACTCCTGTGCTCATTTCCCCCCCTCTCAAGCATTTTCCATTGAAACACTGGAAATTTTTCAGTGACACAATCTCAGAAAAAGAAACAAAACCGTCCAATTTCACAGCTCACTTTGGACAAACATGTATTTCTTCCTTGGCATATACTTAAAATCAAAAAATGATTGTTCTACCAGTGAAAAATATTTTTAAGATAGCCAAGTACAGCAGTTTGAATCTCATGCCTACTTCTCTACATTCGCTGGATAATGGTGTGAAGTCCCTCCTATGGGCGAGGGATCAAGGAGCCTCAATCCTCACCATCACTGGTAGGGAACATTCACTTAGAACAAAGACACAGTACTTTCAGATGCAGCTCTCTGCACAAAATTTTCCTTAATAGCACATAGGGAGCACACTCCAGTCCTGGGGGCTGGGTTTTACTCTCCAGGCCCCAAATAAGAATCCAACTTTCTCTGCTGAAACCAGTTTTCCGTGTCTGTTCCAAGTAGCTCACACACCTGGCAAAGACTGGCACAGGTTTACCTGCTATGCCACATCAACTCAGACTGGAGTAGATTCACTGCCACCAACCAGCTACTTCAAGGCTCTTACCAGAGTATCCAACTACTCTCCATAAAATTAACACTTGTACAAATGGTAGTATTAACCAAGCAGCAGAGCTCCTCAATTAGCGGCCCATAGGAGGGAAATTACACCATTATCCATGAGCATGAAGCCAGTGTCACCAAATAAATGCAATTAATATCAAGGGTTAAAATATTTTCTAAAAAAGACCAGTCACAATGAAAGATTTAGATATATTTAATAAACAGACTAGCATTTTCAGGTTTTCAGAGCAAGGCAAGATGAAATGGAGGAGTGTCTGTTATCAGTTCCAAAAACAAAGTGTCAGTATCACATCTCCCACTAATATCCAAATACAATTTCAGAGCTGGCTACAAGATGACATAGGTTCATACTAGGCTATCTGCCCTAGGGCATTTATAAGCCTAGCCAGAGTATGTTTGGCTTTCGCCACCCATTTTAAATTAATTTTGCTATGCCCTTTTTCAATGTTAGTATACTGTGCCTCTGTCTAACAGTGACACAGAAGTGATACCCGGGGTAAACCTACGATCTCCCATCCACTCATCTAGATTCCTCTTGGAGGAAATGAGGGACTGCCTAACCTGGACTGGGATTTTATTTCAGAGTGAAGGGAGCCTCTGGGTTATGAATCTGTCCCTCCAGCATGTCCTATTTATTTCAGTGCTGAGGTTAAAGTCTCGAGCGTGTAGCTCGATGGGATTTGGATTTTTTGAGGTGCAGCATGTCCCTCAATTCCGGGTTGGACATGGCTTTATATGTCAGGCACAGATCGCCTCTGAGCAGGCGGTATGCCACTGAGTAAAGCTGGAGTTTCTTTAACCTGGCAGCATACGGCATCTGTTTGAGCCCTTTGATCCTCTTGGTGAGGTACTTTTGGGGTCTTTCCAGTTGCTGCAGGTGTTTGGCAAGGTACATCCCAAAAAGGGGCATTGTACTCTATTATGGGCCTGATGAGGGATGAGTAAAGAGGCACGATGACCTCCCTTGATCTAAATGTGAATATCTTCATGATTAGGTGGGCTATATAAAATGTTTTTCTAACCACTTTGGCAACGTGGTTGTCAAATGAGAGATTGCTATCAACTTGGGTCCCCAGGTTCCTAATTTCTTCTGTAATTAAATGGATTACCACCTATGCGGTAATTTGTGGGCACTGTTTTTGCCAAAGGGGATGACTATACACTTTTTGGCGTTTAGCTTGAGGCCATGGCTCTGGCACCAGTTGTCTGTTTCTATGAGGCCCTTTTGGAGGATGCTTGTGTCGGCTGGAGAGTCGATTATGGCACCCAGTTTGCAGTCATCTGCAAACTTGGTCAGCCACAGTCCTTCCGTGTTGGCCTGTACCTCCGAGAAATATATACCGAACAAGAGGTCCCAGGACTGAGCCTTGTGGGATGCCACTTGTAACTGGTTTGGAGTCTGACATGGCACCAGCAATTCTAACCATGTGGGTTCTGTCCTTGAGCCAGTTTGCAACCCATCTAGTGACATAGGGGTTTATATTTAAGCTGGTGAGCTCATCTATAATGCCCGAGTGGGGTATTGTATCGAAGGCTTTTGCAAGGTCCAGGTAGGCTGCATGGACCACCTTCCCTTAGCCAATGGCCTTGGTGACTGTTTCAAAGAAGTCGACCAGGTTTAAGAGGCAGGATCTGCCCTTAAAAGCCGAACTGGGTAAAATCCAGTGTCTGTAGGTCCCCAATATCTTTATTTATAATGTCCTCGATGATCCTTTCCATAGCTCTGCAGACCAAGCTAGTCAGGCTTATGGGGAGATAGTTTCCAGGGTCCGTTGAGGCACCACCTTTGTGGAGAGGGACCACTGTTGCTGTACGCCACTCAGGCTACATATCCTGTAGTAAGGCTGAGATTGAACAGTAGCTTTATGTTTGGGTTTAGCTCTTCTTGGAGTTCATGTAGGACGCAGCCTGGACAGTCTGGTCCCATTGATGCTGTGTTTTTTGCTTTGGAGAGGGTGGCTCTTACCTGAGCATCTGAGATGTCAGGGGGGCAGCACTCTGCTGGGATAGATATTTGCCCTTTTGGTGGGGAGAAGTTTGCGCTGAACCTGTCAGCTAGGATGTTGGCAATGTCTGTGGGTTCAGTGTATTTGTCATTTTGGACTAATTCTGAGCATATCTGGGAATTCCCACCCAGGTTCCTAACTAAAGAAAGCCTTGTGATTATCCTTAGTGTCCTGTGCAATTTTTCTCTCGAAGCTGCCCTTATGAGTGCCTGTAGTTTTTTGCTAATACTGATCAGAGATGCCTTCCTTTTTGGGATTTTGCTCTATGTAGTAGCTTCCTCCTATTGTATAGTTTGTTTATGGCTGGGGTCCACCAGACAGGACGTCTGCCTTTGGAGGATTGGGTCTTGGTTTTATTTGGGATTGCATGATCCATGCATTCCTGAAGGTGTTCATAGAATGCATTTATAAAGGATTCTGTGGTCTGGGCCGTATTTTCCACATGCCCGGGGGCTTTGAAGGATTCCACCTCGGTTTTGAGGAGTGAAATTTGCTTTAGAGAAGTTTTTCCACTGTGGTTTTCTGGGCAGGGGTGGGGTTGGGATGCAAATATCCAGTTGGATTAGTTTATGGTCTGATCTTACCAGTGAGGGATACACTTCTGGTCTGGAGCATAGAGTCCCCATGTTGGTGATGATCAGGTCCAGTATGTTTTCCCCTCTTGTGGGAGTGGTAACAAGTTGTTCCATAGCATTTCAGTTTATGAATTCTAGGAACCTTTGGGCTAGGGTGTTGGAGCTAGAGTAATGCTCCCAGTTTATGTTTGGGTAGTTGAAGTCACCCAATATAATGGTGTTTGGAGAGACCTTCATATTTTCCAGTGTTCTCCGGAAGGCCGAGTGGGGTTCCTGGGTTTGGGAGGGTGGTCTGTAGTAGGCTATAAACTGGAAGGCAGTTTTACCCACTGTTAGTTGCACATGGATAGTCTGATGCTTCATGCTGTGCCACCAACCTGGAGGTGTGGGCATCTTTGATGAATATTGATACTCCCCCTCCTTTTGTAGTTCGGTCCAAGTTTTGGGGCCAAAAAGCATGGTATGAGGTATAACCTGGTAGTGCTGGGGTGCTCTCAGAGCCCTGAACCAGGTTTCTGTTACTGCACAGATATCGATGTTCTCCATGCTAAGGAGAGTTTAGACTTCTGGCGTTGAGTAGCATTACTCAAGTTTCTTATCCCTTGTGATACCTATGGAGGTGGGTCTTTTGAGCTTTGCCTAAAAAAGGCACTATGGGGGTAGCAAGAGCCTTTATCAATATCCGAAAGCCCAGGGGTGACAGGTGCAAGCCGTCCTTAGCAAAGGATCATGGCTTGTCGAGCATATCATCCCAGGCTGACAGGCATTGGATCCCCTTTTAATGACACCAATACTTAAGCCAATTGTTGAAATTGATCATCTTGTCTTCATATTGTGGCATCATTCTTGGTGAGGGTAAGATGCTACTCAAGGTCAGGGTCATACCAGCCTGGGCTACATGCTCAGAGCTCCTCTGTCTCTTCATGTAGTCCAGGGAGGTACGTCCCAGGTCATTCACATCAGCATGGACAAAGAGTCATATTTGTACTTGCCTTGGAGTGACCCGAGTGCTTGTGTTATGTGGCAGATCCTAGCACCCAACAGGCTGCTCACCGTGACCTTCTTGTTCAGCCTGGTGAGCGGGATGTCAGTGTGCCTGACGATAGAGTCACCTATTACAAGTGTATCAGGTGTGTTTAGCCTTTAGGGCTGTGACTGTTCAGCACACTGGCTTTGTGAGATGTGTTGCACGTGTTTTGTGTTGGGGTAGCAGTTGCTTGGTGTCTGCTTTGGAGGTCTCAGCTGCTTAGGCAGATCTTTAGAGCCTCCGAGTATGTTTTTGTGTGATTATGTGTTTGGTTTGCTGTCATGGTAGGTCTATGTGAGACTGGAATTGTAGCGAGTGTGGTTTCCTTCTCCTCCTGACTGGTTATGCCAGTACTGAGTTGAGAGAGCTTAGCCTCCAGTTTGGCTATATGGTTGCATCTCTCACATGTGTTGGAATTTGTTCGGAGGAGGACAGGGTTGTCTGTATACATGAGGCAGTTGCAACATTGCCTCAAGATTCCCAGATTCACCAGCTGGACCGGAGAGGAGATTGACAACTGACCTTTGGGCATGCTAGAATAGTATTGGGAATTCATTTATAATTGAAAAGGAGGGCCACTGGGGAACAAGGTACTCAAGGGGAGTTTGTGAGGGTGTAGTGCTTTTAATTTAGTGCTGACTTATATAATTGCTTAGTGAGCAAGTGCCAGGTAACTCAAGTGCAATGTGTTACAGGCAACTTAAATGCAAAAACGACAAACAGTAACTTTCTTTCAAGTGAAACAAGGAAATAAGTACAGTAAGCAATGCAGATATCACTAGGGATCCACAGAAGCGCTGAAAAGCTGCATTTTAGGTGGAATTAGCATTCCAGGGAAACAAGCATACAAATAAAGCTAGATTCAGAAGGCCTGGATCTAGTCTATGCTACAGAAACAAGGTGTACCAATTTCAGTAAGAAACAGTTCAAATATGCAGGCACTATAAACCTTTAACCAGAAATTCCCAGCTCAGAAGGGCAGAGTCCAGCCTCTCCTCCCACAAGAGTGCAGACCACGAACCTTCTTAATGTAAAATAACTGGCCTGAAGCCCAAGTGCTTAAACCAGAACTAATACACTTTGAACAGACACTGAGCTCTCAATCAGCAGTTCCCAACTCAGAAGGATGTAAGCTACCTGTCCTGCCACCACAGTGCATGCCACAAACTTTCCTAACGTAAAACTGGTCTGAAGTCCAAGTGCTTAATCCAAAAGACTTAAAATGATAGCTACACATTACTGCATGGTAGTAAGTTGATTAAATACAACTGAATACTTTAAAGAATGCCTGGATTAGTGCTAAAGTTATACAAAAAGCTAGATTCAGCAGGCCTGGATCTAGTTTATGCTACAGCAAACAAGGTGTACCAATTTCAGTAAGAAGCAGTTCAGATATGCATGCACTATAAGCCTTTAACCAGAAATGGAACCTTAGTTTGAGAGAGAGCCTTACATCACATCTGGATTACTACTACCTCACTAGACATTTTAGCCAGATGTGTCAATACACACCCAGACCCCTGCCAAGACTTATTCCAGCATCTGGAGGCTGAAACAATTCCAATACTTTCATCCTTCTGCACAGACTAACCAGCCATTCTCTGGCACCTCAGGGTAGTAATTAGTTCACCAAAAACAGCAGGACCCCCCACCCCCACCCCAGCCCAGACAGTCTCTGGCTGCATTCAAGCTTTTGAGATTACATGAACTGGTTTAGACCATAATTTTATATCAGGCTATTTTTTCTTAAATAGAACTGGGCTGAGCTTAACCCCTTCCAGCATACTCTGTTAACATGTACACACTTCAGTTACAATACAGCCGGACATACACGTTAAGACCCAATGTTTATACCTTTTCTAAACACAAGTATCTGCAAAATTTTGATATTCAAATTCACAAAACCTCAGCTAACTATGCTGGCAAATGTTACACATGCCATGCCCTACTCTGGCACAGCTAACATCTCTCATCACAAACAGGATACATTTACTTCCCTTCTGCCTGGTGTACAATGAGTAGTCATTCTCCACAAACACTCTGCCATATCCCACTTTTACTATTAAAGGTCTAGGTCGTTCTAGCCAGATTTGGAACACACACCTTTCAGTTAATTCCAGTTGTGGAATATCAGTTCAGTTGCTTATTTGTACTTAAGGTCAATATAGTCTGTTCTTCCCAGCTTCTTGGGTACAGCAGAAGCTTTTAGGTTTTCCCTACGTGCTCAGTCTAACTTATTTTTTTTTAAATCCCTCTTGTGCACTTAGCCAGTCTTTTCTTCATTTCACCCAATGAGTTTTGCTGTTTTATCATTTTGTCTGAATATCGGTTTAAACCTTTCCATTTTTTCCAGCCTTTTATTATTTGCGTTTATATACTCCCATTAGCATTTCATTTTAGTCAGGTCTGTGGGCAGTTTCCCTATACCTTCCTCTAGGTTACTGGAAGTCATGGCTGCAGCATGCACTGCTTTTTGCTGAACAGCTACAGCACTTTTCCCAGTCAGTGTTTGTTGCCTTTTGTAGCCAATTTTGCTTCAGGTCCTACTTCTCTTTTCCTGGCATCCTAGTAGCACATTTTAGCCAGTTATTGAAATTTACCCAAAAAAAATCTAGTTTCACTGGCTCTGCCAAGTTTGTTTTTACACTGGGAGAACTAGAATTAACCTGTTAATCTACAGCCATCTTGGAAGTCAGGGAGGACAACTGTTGATGGGTTGAATAATACTACAAACCAGAAGAGTGGAATGATTGCCAATTGCCAATATGCTCAGTATCACAGCAAACCTGATGTCAATCACCTGAGATTGCTCTCAGCTGGGTTTAGCCATTATTGGCTTGCTGGTCAAAGCCAAACAGCTGTCCAATTCTGCATCGGTAGCTAGCAGGTGCTCAGCTTGTCAGGCGGTCCACATGCTGTCAAGCCATCCACATCCTGCCAAAGGACACATCAGAACACCCACCCCCATGGCACCCAAAACGAGGGAGCCTACACCCTCCACTAGTGGTCACTCCCATGCTGGATGATCTGTGCCAACCTGCAGAGTGGTGGGTCTGGGAGTAACCAGGAACCTAGTAGGTGATGGCAAGACAAGTGCACACTGTGGTGATCGCCATGACACCACATCTGCTGCCATGCGAAATGCTGCATAAAATGTGAACCTAAAGGGAGAGACACTAAAAAGGACAAAGTCAGAAACCATGATAGACAGGAAAAAAGGTTAGAACAGTTATCAGCAAAACGCACAATAGGTGGCACTGTAGGCCCTGGAGGAATTTAGTGCAGCTTTTTGTTCAATATGCAATGGCAAATTGAACAAGATGGACTTTACACAATGTACTAAAGTGATTGCCATAAGAGAAGATTAAATGCAACCTAACAAGTCCCCCCCCCTCCCCCGGTATGTGGGGAGCACTGCCACAGTCCCTGAGCTACAAACAGTGACTACAAGTGGCAGTACAGGTAACCTGAAACAAGTCTGAAAGAGCCCCCTGAATACAAAGTGCCCAACCTGAAGGAACCTTGAACAGCAAACTCCAGTGGTAATATCGTACCAAGACATATCACAACCAAGTGTCAGACAGCCTACCCAGTGGTAATTTAGTACCAGGAATTATCACAACCACAATCAGGTACCACCAGGCAGCCTATTCACTGCAAGCATAGGAGTACGCCAGGTGTAACTGACAGGAAGGAAAGATGGAATGGCCAGTGTAAGGCACAAGGCTAAAAAGAGCATTGTGCAACATAGGGGGTGTGGCATGGCACTGAATGCTCCACAAAAAGGTGCATGGCAGACATAGGATGGTGGTGGCACATCCATATATAGTCAAGCCAGTCTGCATCACCAGGACATTTTTGGCAATTCCTTGTAGTAGGCTGGACAGAACAGCTCAACCTGCATACACAAAGTACGCAATGGTGTCAATTAACAGCACTGCAAAACATGGCCCAATAAGCAGATACCCAAGAGATATGAAACATTTTACAAAAGTGATTAAATTAGGGCCCAGTTTCCTCCCTTTGTGCACAACAGGTTAGTTTGCATCACTGTTAATCCTAATATAATTATAAATATGAAACAATGCAATACCACTCCCATTTCTCATTTTCTGCCATTTTGACTCTTACATGTATATCCATTTCCTTGTTGACCTTTTCAAGGAGTGATCAGCTTCCTGGTTTTAAAACATTCCTAACACCACAAGGCATTGTCTTTAGCTGTACCAGTGCCCCTGTAGGTCCTTGTGCCCTTGCAAAAAAATTAAAAAATATAATTTTAGTCTTGCAATGACTAACATTCCTCATCTTGAAAAATTCAATGCAGAAACTGGATACATTCTGTCTTAAACATCTCAACTACTTTTCACAATTAGGAATAGACTTTTTGGCTTTTTGGATCCAAAACTTCAGTTTCCCAATAGGTTTCCTTGCAGCATGAATATTTTCCACTACAGTTTCTGTACTTCAAAAAACTCTTGAAACAAATTTCATTTATGAAGCACGTCACTTGTCAGAATGCTCAGTAAGAAACTGACACAGCATGAGTTTCTATTCTCCCATGAGACATTTATACAGAATGTGTGCTACAGGACATCCAAAATACATGCAGCTTTATGCCCTCTACGCTTCAATGGGAATTCCAAACCACATATCTGCCAACACTGAGAACAGGCATCCCCCCCGTCCCCCCCAATTAGAATATTATGCATTAATAGGAGCAGGTGCTTGTTTACAAGATCAGTACATTACACCTACAAAAGGATACTCTTATCTACAGGCTAATCCTAGCACAAACCTACATCCAAGCCACAAGAAGCCATGTTGACTACTCTTTCAAAGGTTCAAAGCATAGAAATGGTACTTGTGATAAAGGGAAACAAAACAAGGACATGGAGCTAAGACTCAAGACAATGGTACAAGTACATCACTATAAATGAAACTTAACATACATGTCCACTATTGTTCATTTGCTGAATGTGGTTCTTAAATTTGTCAAGGCTGCAAAAGTTATTGGGAGTGGGAAAATAAAGTAGCCAGGTGTAACAGGGCATTTCTGGTCATAGGTGGTCAATGGGTACCATTTATGACAAAGGATAGACAAGTCAAAAAGATACATTTTTGCTCCACACTACATTACATATTAACTCTTTAGAGGACACAAAACACCCACATAAGATGTACATTTATCCCAAATTGACAAGTATGATATTGACCAAGATGGCTCTCTACACAAGTAGCTCAAGTAACTAGTTACGATGTCTGTCTGAAGTGTTCCATTCGTGCTACGAGGACATCAAAGGCACCTTTAGGTTTTACAACTACAGTTACGATCAGGGTCAAGATTTTCAGGTTGGGGTACCTTAGGTTAAGTTTCCTAGGGGAAGCAAAACATCAAAAGCCCCCCCCAAATAATCTTGTAGTAACTTCCACACAGATCTCTCAACTGTACCTATTTTAATGGTAAAGTACCAATTTACAAGCTTAGAAATTACTTTATATGATGTACCCATTTTGGGGGAAACATTATTTTTGGACTTTTACCCATTCATGCAACCATCTGACACTCAGATTTTCAAGCAGTTTAGTATATTCAGAACATGACAAACATATCAATGATACCAATAATTTAATGAAGGACTTATTTTCTTGAAAAGGGGAGATATAAAGTGACCAATAAATGATTTTTACACATCTGACTAAAAATGGATATATTTGTCCTTCTTACCAGTTTTGTTTAATAAAATTGCATTTCTGAGCAGCATGTCCTTCTTACCAGTTTTTTTTAATAAAATTGCATTTCTGAGCAGTATCCCACAATCCTACTGCAAAGAAGAATTATGTACCATTTTCTATCCAATTATTATACAAAGTATGTGCCCAAACTTGTGGCTGGACATACTGACTTTTGGAAAGCTTATGTTCAGTGCTGGTTGGCAGGTATTCTTAACTATTCTGTCTATCAGAAAGACAAACTATTTCTGGTAAGTAGTAGCTACAAGTAAACACCACCAGATTCTTTCATATCTGCAGAAGATGCCACAATCATAGGACCTTACCTTAGTTTAAACCTCAATACTCCTAATACTTCATTACAGTATCAGTAATGGAACATGATGAATCCAAGCACCTGCTATAAGGTCAGAACCTACAGCCTTTATTAATCCAAGCAACTGCTAATCCCCAGAAAATGTTAGACACCTTACTATGGCAAATAAGAAGCAGCATTGCAAATTTAAAGACTCTTGGGATATCTGCTATCAAGTTCTATTTCAATACTACCTTTTGTAATTTTCCATACAAATGCCGCAAACCAAGTGACCAAAAATGCGATGATGTCGGTTGGGGGGGGGGGGGGGTAGGACACCACCACCTCCTTCCATAATAAAACGAGTCCACCATATCACTGAAACTATTCACATTCGAATTCAGTGCGGTTCCGTCCCAATTGCTTTTTTCTGTGTACCTCCCCATAGAAAACTACAACCCAAGAAACTCAGCGCATGTTTAATTAAAACTGTTCTTACCTGGTTCCACGTACGACTATCTGCACCATTAAAATGATCAAGCTTCTGCACAAACCACTGGTCTTCTACTATACTAGGTGAAAGGGAAAATGCTTTTTGGAGCCGAAAAAGTTGAGAGACGCGAATTCCTGAAGCAGAAGCCAGCAAACAACTGGCGACAACAAGCACAAATACAATTCGGCAAGACATATTTGCATTCCCCCCAACAACTATCGGAGCCAAGCAGCCATGTTATTATACTCTTTGTCATATGACAAAATTAAGACCAAAGAGCACATGATCTGGCTGTCAAGTGACAAATTTGGGTGTTGTTGACTGTGTTCAGTTTTAGCGACTTTTGAAAGCGGCTTAAGAAATCCAAAGTGCATTAGTACATGTTACATATCAGGGTAAAACATATTTTATAAAGTAAAAATATATTTTATCACAAATGTTAGGAGTAATGTTGCACGTTCATCTAATACAAATGTCTGATAATCATATAAGGATTAATTCTGGTAAAAAAAACAATTCATATGCCAGCAAAGAATGCCGTTTATTTTAGGTTTCAGAACTAAAATGCAAAAGTGTAAAAAGCGGCTTGATAGTTTTTAGAGAGACCATTTAACGTTCATTCCGCTCAAACTCTGTTACTCACAGCCGGGGGAATTCCGCGAAGCCTGAGATTCCTCGGAGTCACTCAGCCCAAAGTTAATTACTCCATATTTTCATAAATCTTAAGTGTCACACGGTAAGAAGTGCTTCAAATATTTTGACTCTGAGAAACCCGTATTGCTGCAGAGATCATGGCAATTTTCACCCTGCCCAACGACAGCCATAAAAAAAATACATTTGTAATAGTATGTGATACTTTGTAATAGGCATACCTTTACTAAAACACTGAATGTAACTGCGCTTTGAACTTCCCTCACACTGTTCATCTATCACACATACTAATCTCAGCTGTCCAGATTTTTGCCTTATATTTTTGGTCTCTTCAAAAAAATGTTGTTTTCTGACAAATAATTGGCAAATCATTGAGAAGTGAAGTCAGAAAATAGCAGGCATCTGAATTTCAGACTTCATACCCTTCAGAAAATTCATGCTAATGCAAAATCTGTTTTCTATCATCGTTCTAAGTTTATAAGAGCAATATTTAAAAAGTGCCCCTATTTTGGGGCATTTGTCCCCCCATTATCTGTACCTTTGTCCAGATTTCTTGCTCTAAGAGGTTGAGAGGTATTAACACACCCCTTCTGGTATTTCCGTAAAAAAAGTGGAGAATACATCTGTCTCCTTGACTTCTGCTAACTTTCATTTATGCTTTGTTTTACTATTACTGGCATAGCCGGCCTTAGGCATAGGGCAACTACACGGCTTTAGAAAGGGTACTTTTCCAGTAATCTGGATGGTGTAAGTAGACCAGGTGGTGTTGAGGGGCGCTGTGTAGATCTTTTGCCTAGGGCACAAGTTAACCAAAGGCCGGCCCTGATTTTACTGGGAACTACCATAATTTGGCTGCCCCTACTCTTGTCTTGCCCTCATAAGTCCTACCCTTTAAGACCTTACCCAACCAGCCTATGCCCATAAAGGGAAAGTCCAGAATAATCTCATTCATAAAGTCCCCAGATTTACCCATTTTGTGCTCATCTATAATATCACTTACAGACCCAAACACATTTACATGGAATGAATGAATGAATAACTAAAATAAAGTAAAAGTACACTGTGGACAACTTGCATAGTGTATACTGTCTACCACAAAAAACAAAGGTGACAAAGTTTATCAGTGGACAGAACAATTGCTTCTACAGACGAAGTTACAAGACTGGTGGAAAGCAAATTATGGAATATTTATGCACAGGACTGAAACATAGGTCTTGTATGCTGCAAGACATTACTTGTTTTAATGTCTGCTACACTCTTTCTGTATTGATTAGGTTGTAATAATATTTCTGTACCCAAAATAACCCAAGTACTATTTAGTCCCACTATTTAATGGTGACACATGGTTTAATTTTTATTTATTTATTTAATTTATTTTATTAAATGTATTTATTTTATCATAAATAAATAAATAAAATTCATGGTGACACATGGAGGTTTAATAGTTGAACTCTATAAGTTATGCATCACAAGTACTTTGAATGATGGTGACATATGCATTCATAGTCGTGCAAGACCCAGTAGATCCATTTATTAATTTATTTATGTGCAAACGGATGGATGGATATACACTTTAGTAAACTGGGTTAAGCTTGGTTGATTTTTAGTGGAAGCCCCATGAGAAAAACTCATTAAGCATTTGTATAATACCTGCAAATAAGAGAAGTTGTAGCAGCCTCTTCAGCTCCCATTGTTCATCTTGAGTTTTCTTGTTGTTTTCCATAGTTGGACCATTTTTCTGGAGTCTCTGGTGGCCAAGTGTGGAGAGGAGGCAGCCATGGTGTCGGTGGATTGATTGGACCGGTGGACTGTTCGGGATTAACTCAGGTAGCATGGAGTGGATGGAGTGGCAGCAATGGCTGGAGTGATTGGCCTGGTCATGGCTGTTCAGGCCTGTATGTTGAGAGGTGTGCCAGGAGGAGTGTATTGAGGAGACCGGGTGTTGGATGATGTCGGAGGGTGTTGAGCCAGATTCGAGTGGATTGTGAAGGTGGAACTGGACTGCTGCTGGCAGAGATGAGGTTGGTGTCAGAGTGGATGGTGTATTAAGACTGAAATCATGGAGACTGTGATCGTTGACCTGAATGAGGGCAGACGGTGGAGACCCGACTGTCTGCTTGGATGTGTGCTGATCCAGACTTTTGAATATCTGTTTTGTTGGATTGGTAAACCTGGACTGGGACTTGCTGGTGTGGAGATGGAGCTGGGACTCTGTGTCATGTGTTTGTTTATTGTATATGTGATTTATGTGCTTGTGTTTTTGTTGTAATGGTCTGTGTTGTATCATGAGCTTGAAGGAACGTAATTTCATTCAGCTGTGGACTTTATGGTTGCACAGTCTGAATGACAGTAAAAATTTTAGTTTACTTAACATTACATTACACTGGATTTCTAGTTCTATAAACAGAATTACAAGTAAAGGTAATTTTTCTTTGTACTTTGAACCCAGTCTGGACAATCTTATATCTTCTTTCATAGATGTGGCAGGACTGCAATCTGCTGCTGAATTTGAACCTCATTTAGTCATTTATTACAGTGTTACTGGTAAATTTCTGCATGGTCTGAGGCCTTAGTCTGTGGTATGATTGTGGTAGTAGCAGTATTATGAATTTTCCTTCAAAATTTGTATTTTTATTGCTATATATACCTGTTTAATGTTGTATTCTAATAATCTGGTGCATTAATCTGTGGTGGGATTGTAGTAGTGGCAGTATTGTGAATTCTGATTCAGGATTTGTGCTTCAGTACTTTTTATAGCTGCATATACTTGACTAAAACTGCATTGCAGTGCCTTTCTGTTTACCTTGCTACTGTATATTCCCCCATTCTTTGAGTCTGCCCCATCACCCATTGAGGCATTAAGTGAAAAGTTTTTGAAATTCTAACCACAGGACTTGAGCTCCACTTTTCTTTTTTTTTTTCCCCAGCCCTACCACCCTTTTCCTGTTATGGTTTTAAAATGCTGAGTCTCTGGCTTCCACTCATTGTGGTAATAAATTCCAAAGTCCCTCCCTCCCCTCTTTCATTGCTATTGTTTGTCATATAACCTTTTTAAGTACTTTCCCACCCTTTGTTTTCCATATAGCTATAACAGTAAGTGCCCACCCAATAAACCAGTATTGCACTTAAGTAAACCTCCCCCTACTGTAAATTGTCTCCTGCTCATTTTCCCAGAGCCCCTCTCTGCTTTGCACCCTAGCCACACTCTGAGGGGGGTCCTGAGTTAATCCTGCTCCATCTTTGGCAGATAAGATATTTATTTTATTGTTTTGCACTTCAGCTAACTGTGCATGGTGCTATTAGTTTAGTTTTGCATTATTTGTTGATTTTGCCTTTAAATCATTCTAAAGGTCCCTTATACTTAAAAAGTTCCTTGTAAAATAGTTTAAGTTTTGTTGTACCATTACACTCTCAAGCAATCTTTCTTGGTGTTATTACATCAAGAGGTTAGGTGTGCCTGTACAGACAAAAATGCCCAGAAAGCAAAGTTTATCTATAAAACTTCCCTTAGAACTGAAACCTGTAACTTAGTGTGGCTAAAACAAAGCCATTCTGCAGAGACAAGCTTAGAGCAGCTAGTGTGCACATTAAGCAGCATTACTATCACGTCTTAGCAAAATCTAATGTAGTGTAGTACCAAACCCTGGAGACCACCAAAGGAGACCTTTGTATAACACAGTCCACAGCCTACAGTAGCCCACCCAAATACAGGTCTGGACAACAATGATATGCAATTTCTAAAATTCTTCATAGCTAGCTTGGTAGATATAAGCATCCTGAGTCAACATAGCACTTGTGTCATGTTTTATCTTAAAAACACAAACACAGTCTGAGAGAGATGCACATTTCAAAGGAGGCAAACATTTTGCATACAAACAAGGTTGTCAAGAACTCATACATATTACATCAACTATACCCACAGACCAAACTTTGCTGAAGCACTAAAAAGCAATCTTCCCAAACCTTAACAACCTCCTAACCTTGTAAACAGTAACATCTATTCTCAGCAATTTTTAAAGTGCTCACCAAAATCAACACCAAACATGACACATACTCCTACACCCATGGAGCCCCAACAGCAAAGCCCATATGACCAGCCAACACATTACCCAGGACTCTTGTCATAGAGGACTCCATTGTAAGGCATACAGATGCCCTGCTCACTAGACTGAACAAGGAGAATATAATGGTTAGTTGCTTATCTGGATCCAGAATCAGCCAAAGTTATGCATGCACTCAGGTCACTACACCACAGGTACCAGTATGATTCTATCATAGTCCATGTGGGTGTTAATGACCTGAGATACTACTTCCCCAGACTATATGAGGAGAGACATTGCTGATCTCTCAGAAAATGTGTCTCAGGCAGGTATGTGTCTTGCATTGAGCAGCATTTTACCTTCACTATAGATGATGACACAGTATGAACAAAAGATGATTGACTTCAATAATTGGCTTAGTTTCTGGTGTCTTTACAAGGAGATTCAATATTTGTCAGCATGGGATGACATGTTTAACAGACCATGTTGCTTTGTAAAGGATGGTCTGCACCTGTCTCCCCTAGGCTTCCAAATATTGGCTAAAACTTTATCCACCCCTTAGAGTCTTTTTAGACAATCCCAAATTGACCAACCTATTGACATAGCAAATAAAACCTAAAGAAACCTAAACGTGTTACTGCTCAATGCTAGGAGCCTTAACTAGATCCTACAAGCTCTCCTCACTGTAGAGAATATAGACAGCTGAGCCATCACCGAGACACGGTTTAAATCTGCAGAAAGTAGTCCAGCACTGCAAGGCTTCACTGCTTTCTGCAAATTTAGACCATCAGCTGCAAAGACAGGGGCAGAAGGTGGAGGAGCCACAATCTATATTAGCAACAAACATAATTCTATGTTATTTAAACAGGATGATGCCATGGAATTTATCCACAAGCAAATCACATAGACAGAGTCCCATACCATATCCAAGTAAGCTATAGGTCACCCTCTATTCCCCCTTGAATCCCATAAGTTGGACCTAAACCTATTAGATACACTCAGTATTAAACCAAATACCCTACTCGTGGAAGACTTTAACTATCCCTCTCTCAACTGGAAAACATATACTGTCTCATACTTGCAGGCACAATGATTTCTGGACTTTCTTAACACGGATACTCTTGACCAGATAGTGTGGACACCCACCAGAAGTTCAAACATACTGGACCTGATACTCACCAATATGGGAGAACTTTGCCCCCCCCTCCCCATTGTCATGTCCTCAATGGTGACATCAGACCACAAAGCTGTCTTCTTCAAAATAAAAATCAACTTAGTAACCTTAGCAAACTCAGTAACAGGAACTATTTCAAAGCAAACTACACTTTATTAAGCAACAGTTTATCAAAATTCAGTGCCTCTCCCAACCCTGAGTTCTCAACAATGTATGCAGAATTGTTCAAAGAGATTCTGCACAACCATGTAAATGGCTGTATAGAGACTGTTCTACTTACTAGAATCAAGCCCAAAACAAACTCTAAAAACAAACCACACTGGTAAAATCCTAACCTTACTAGGATATATAACAAAAGGAAAAAGTCATGGCTAAAATCATCAAGAGCAACTCCCATGATGATATGAACTGTCTAATTAAACTAAACAGGAAACTTAGAGTACCAGTTAAGTGCAACAAGGCCAGTTACAAGGTCTAGATAGTCTCACAGGCTAAAGACAACCACAAGGCCTTCTACAGCTATGTCTGAAACCTCAAAGGCAGCACAAATCAGTGTGCTGAACTGGTGATCAGTGATGCCACCTTCACTGAGCAGAGCAACATAGTGAATTTGCTGGCTGATAAATGCAGCTCAAACTTCATCCCCCACACCCCTGCCTCCGTTCATGAAATACCTACTAGCATAACCCCCCCCCCCAACTATTAACAGGGAGCAGGTTCAGGTGGCAATCACTAGGCCAAAAACACAGCCTCACTGTGCCCCGACAATATCCTGGGATGCCTCCTAAATAGCTGAAAACATGACCTATCATGTCCACTTGTGTTAGTTTTTAACTATAGCCTCAAAACAGGCTTTGTACCATGAGCATGGCAGACTGGAATGGCTATCCCACTTCACAAGGGTGGACCATCAACTGACCCTGGAAACTACAGGTGTATTAGTCTGACTAGCCTAGCATGCAAAGACATGGAATGAATTATCATGGAAATAATCAAGGAAGGCATAGGCAACCTTGAGACACTGGAACCAACCCAGTTTGGCTTTGTCAAGGGAAGATCTTGCCTACTAAACTTAATGGAGTTCTTTCAGAAGGTCACTAAGGCAATGGATGAGGGAAAAATGGACCATACTGCCTACCTGGACCTGGCTAAGGCATATGATACAATACCCCACTTGGGTATAGTTGATAAACTCACACAACTGAGTATAAACCCATAGATAACTTGCTGGATTGCCAGATGGCTCACATTTAGGACCAGGAAGTCAGGACTGGTGATGCCACCTCCACTAAGAGACCGGTCATCAGCGGGATACTTCAGGGCTCCAAGCTGGAACCACTCCTATTTAGTATTTATTTCTCGGAGGTAAAGGCTTATGCCATTGGCTTTTGGGTGACTAAGTTTGCAGATGACTGAAAATTGGTTGTTATCATAAATTTCCCCATGACACAAACATATTACAAGTGGGTCTAACGCAGACAAATGACTGGAGCCAAAGTCACGGACTAAAACTCAGTTGTAAGAAATATATTACAGTGCCTTTTGGGAAAACTGTTACACAGGCTAATTACAACATTGATAAGACACCTCTAAGAGTTGACCCAGTAGTCAGGGATCCGGTAACATATGTAGACAGTAATCTGTCCTTTAACCAACATGTGGCCTAAGTAGTAAGAAAATCATTCCGGGAAATCATACTACCACTTTATCCTACTGTAATCAGGCCCACCATTTTTTTTTAAACAAGAAACATCATTAAATTATAAATTATGACATAGGCAATCATACATTTATATAAATGAAAATGAACCATAGTGACATAATTTTAGTTGCAAATATTATACATCATAATTTTATTTGAAAAACATTATACTTCACTTATAATCTAGCCAGTCATAGTCATTCAGACATTACATATCTCATTCAAATCCTGCCTTCTTTTACATCTCATTCCTCCTCTGCATGTATTGTTCCCACAGTTCCCATTTTTTTTTCTATGTAATTTGCTCCTACCCTTTTCTAAAGATCCCAATTCCAGTTGTTTTATCTCTGTTACAATATTCACTACTTCTAGTAAACTCGTTTTAGACTTTGATTTCCATTTTCTAGTAATTGCTTTTTTTTGGCAGCCACCATAATTAGACTCAGCAAGGCCTTACTATATCTAGGCAATTCAGATTCTGTATCGTAGCTCAAAAAATCATTTCCGTAGTTACACCAATTTGCTTACTCGGTATCTCTGACAGAGAGGTCTGCAGGGGAATCTTTCAAGTCTGCAAACACACTACACTCCCAGAAAGTATGTTCCCAGTTATTTCTTTCTTCCCCATCACACCTCCAACATTCGCTGTCTACCTGAGGAAAAATTCTTTGGAGTCTACTTGGGGTATAAAAATACCTATGTAAACACTTCCAAACAAAGATCCTAGATCTTCTAGACTTTGTTGCATATTTGGTAGGCATACATATATCCCTCATTGTTTCTTTGTGAATTATTTATTCAATCTCTCTTCCCAATCCTTTCTAATCTTCTCTGATTGATTCTTATAGTTATCATGCAATATTTTGTATGCTCTACTAATTATTCCTTTTTAACAGCAGCTTCTGTTCTAGATTATATCAAAAAATTCTACCAGTGCTGGTTTTCCACTTCGGACCCTCCCCCATTTCTTTTTTTTTGCCTATACTCTGATATCAATCTTTGAAGGGAAGGCAATCTCTAGTCTGCAGTCCAAATACAGTTTTGGCCTCTTCCCATTCTATTACCCTTCCCTCTCTAATTATTTGCTCCCAATACCTTGGTTCTTTTGCCAGTTTCCCCCCAATAACTTCCAGCCCCCTCTTGCTTATTGTCTGTATCCCTAATTCCAGTCATTCTTATTGGCATAATCTCCTTTCTCCATTCCAGTGTTGGCTTAGTTCTTAGAATTAATCAGACCCATCAGTAAGTATAACATCCCCTTCGGCATGTACCTGACCAAACATAAGAGATCACTGTAATGCCCACATTCCAGGGTATGAAAGCATTGTCCTCTACAGATTGCCTTAAATCCCTGTCTCTATACTTTGTCTCCTACATGTTACTGAGAGGCAATCTATGCCTGGCATACAAGGCATCCTTGGATCCAGCTCAGATGGAGATTTTGCACATCCACAAAATGAAAAGCATCAGAGCCACTAGATCCAAGGATTTAAATTTAACTTGTGACATAAATAAGACATGCTGGTGAGACAGCTATGTGTCTCAGAGGATCCCTATACTCTGGGACAGGCTCACCATCCATGTGAAGCAGAGTCCATCCCTAGCTCTATGTAAGTGTAACTTTGACCAATGGAAGGGAAATAGGAAATTCACCCCAGGTCTGACCTCCATATCTTTGCTAGAGGCAGAAAGCAATGCCCAAATTAAGATACCCCCCACATAACCTCTAGAAAATTTCTACCATATCTCCTCCTAATAAATTCCCATGATACATAGGGACACATTTAAGTGGAATTGCATGGTTTAGCTTATAAAAGCCCTGGTAGTCGTTAGAGTAGTATGTAACTATGAATTATGAAAGTTGCTAGAATAACAATATTTTTATTAGTATGCATTTTTCTGAGGGATTTGAAGTGTAAAACTCAAATGTATGTCATTGTTAGTGACTCCAATCCTCAGTGATTTACCAGAAAACCAAAAGTTTTATGAGGAATAGTCTGAAAAAAAAGAGGCAACAATCTGGATGGGTCTATATTAGTTTGTCGACACATATTCAATGAAAATCACTTCTGCAATTCACTGAATTTTCCTAGGGAAATGAAGTAGTTGGCCAACAACACAACTTTGCCATTTTCCCCACTGTAGTGTGATCTTGGAGTTGGTATATATAATTGGGGGGTGCAACCCTCCATATGCGTGGGTTTGATTTAGTTAGTTGTGGGTTCAGTTGTGCAGTGGGGCAATTGTTTCATTGCCCTTGGAAAATTCAACGAATTGCTGAAGTGATTTTTGCTGAATATGTGTCAACCAAGAGGTGTTCACTGAAAAGAACTTTCAGCAAACTAATATAAATCCATCTGGACATGATTATTAAATATTGGATCCTGGTACCAAATGGTACAAATAATTTTTTTTTTTTATTTAACACTTGTTTACTGGGGAAGTCCGACTGGGATAGAGCCCATTCTCAGCTGAGGCCCGGGGAGAAAAGCTTCAGAAATAGGGAAACTCTTAACAATAAGCTGGAATACAATGATGTAAAAATGCAAACATTACAAAACTGGCAAGGCAATACAAGGTATCAAAGATGTGCAAGAGAAAAAAAAACAATAATAGTAAAACAGAACAATTTACAATGAGAATATTCCTGGAAAGGACATGCATTCTTATTCCAAGTTTCAACTGAGTTAGTTAAGGTTATATAATGTTACATACTGAATAAATCAAGGCATTTTGTAGGTTAATATGCAGAGTTAAGCTTTGAAATTGACATGTGTACATTAAAGAACAGAGCATATGAATAGTTTTTATGTTAGAATAGTCAAAATATGCAGAAAGCTGGTAAAATGGATGGATAAGAGTTAAACATAATTTCAGGAATTAGGAGGAGAAAGTAGGATTTAATTTGACTAGTAGAAGTTTGAATAGAGATGATGAGTAACAGCAGGAGAGGTGTGTGAAAGGGGAAAGGTGATGGAGGGGAGCATGGATGAAGAAGTATTGGGGGTAGGAGGAGGATAGGTAGGTTTAAGTTGGAAAGGTATATGGAGGGAGGAGAAGTAGTGGATGGTAGATGATTTGTTTTACATACGCTGGGCATAAAGTGACTGGAGTATAGATAGTAAAATAAGAATGGTAGGGGCCTTAGGATTTAGCCAGGGTTGGAACAAGAGCAAAGCCAGTTTTTACTTAGGTATTCCTTGAGTAGATTTTTGAAATGAGTTAGGTTATTAATGGATAAGATAGTTTGTGGTATAGTATTCAATTTTAGATATGCAGTTGGAGTAAAGTGAGTCACCACGGGTCTACTTTATGTAGTTGAAAGACCACTAACTCGAATTTCCTAACATTGAGACCACTTCAATAAAACATCATATTATCGAACATCGAGAACATCACATTGTCACTCCTGAAAATTAACCACTGGGCCACCATGGTGAACTTTGCTCTCTTCCTCTGCTACAGTGTGATCTCAGAGTTGGTATATTTAGTTAGGGGGTTGAAGCCCCATGTGTATGGGTTTCATTTGCTTTGGTTTGATTTTTTTCACCATGGTGGCCCAGTGGTTAGTTTCCCGGAGTGACAGTGCGATTTTCTGGGTGTTGGATAATATGAGGTTTTGCTGAAGTGGTCTCAACGTTATGAAATTCAAGTAAGTAGTCTTTCGATTATATAAAGTAGATCCATCACTAGCAGTATTGTTAGATTTAGAAATTTGTAAGATGGATTTGTTTGAGGAGTGGAGGACTGGAATGTTAGTGTAGGGGCAGAGCAGCTGTTGGAGGGCAGGGGATTTATCTGGTTGTTGAAAGAGTCTATGGGCAGTAGTGATTTGGATGAATGTTAAATAGTGGGGTCATTCTAACCAGTTGAGTTGTTGTAAGGCCATGCAGTGATGCTTTCAATGAGGGGAATTTGTGTCACACTTCCCTATTTTATTATGGCAAGCCTCAAGTTTTGTTAATTCTGTTTTCTTTAAGTTGGTGAATATAGGGAAGGCATATAGTAGTGTTCAGAGTAACTGGGTTCTGGCAATTTCCTGTCTAGTAGCAGAAATGAGGAAGTGTTTAATTCTGTAAAGAGACCATAGTTTTGTATGTGTTTTTTGATGGCTTGAGATAGCTGTTTGTCAAATTTCCTGTTGTTACCTATTATTACACCTAGTAATTTAGTTTGGGAAACTGCTGATATAGTTGTATTGTCTGATGAATATATATGAAATGAAAATGAGGAGTCAGGGGATTTACTGGGGTGGAGAAGCATAAGCTTAGTTTTAT
This sequence comes from Protopterus annectens, assembly GCF_019279795.1. Taxonomy (NCBI): domain Eukaryota; kingdom Metazoa; phylum Chordata; order Ceratodontiformes; family Protopteridae; genus Protopterus; species Protopterus annectens. The sequence goes on along the minus strand of NC_056734.1, from coordinate 438,521,214 downwards.
TAGAAACAAAGAGAAGGAACACTCGAGTACACACTTCCAAAGAGCACATTTGTGCTTACTGTTTTGGCTGGTGACTTTATTAAAGAATTGTGGCTCTTTGGAAGTGTGTACTCAAGTGTTCCTTCTCTTTGTTCATAGTTATGTTCAGAACGCTCATTCCATCTTGCTTTGTGCTTAGTTTAATTTGGGTTGAGTATTAGTTGTAAAGTTGGCCGTCAAGTTTCCACAGCTGAGTTTTTTCTTTGAGTTCTTGCAGGAAGGATGGAGTACAGATAAGTGTAGAGTCATCTATGTATTGAATGTGTATTGAACTATGGTGGCTAGTTGGGTAGCAGTGTAAAGTTTATTAGTAATAATACTGAAAAGAAGAGGGCCTAAGATTGAGCCCTGAGTGACTCCCATGGAAACTGGTAAAATAGAAGAGAAATATTGCTGCCATTTGACAGTTTGTTGGAGCTCAGTTAGACAATTATGGAACCAAGCTACAGATGAGTGACTAGGTTTTAGGGAGGCTAGTTCAGAGAGGAGCTTCTGGTGGCAGATAGTGCTGAAAGCTTTGGGCAGGTCTAAGAAGATAGAGAAAACTAATTTTCCTTCATTTATGTACTGGTTGATAGTGTTCATAAAGCTAAGAACAGCAGTTGTGGTGCTGTGGTTGGGATGAAACGCATGTTGTGTATGAGATAGGAGGTTGTCGGATAGCAGATAGGGGAAAATCTGGGTATGAATGCATTTTTCTAGAATTTGGCTAGAGTAGATAAGATTGCTATGGGTCTATATTTAGACAGCTCAGTAGAGTTTCCTCCTTTATGCAGTGGGGTAATGTGTGATATTTTCCAGAGAAGAGTGATGTAGTTTTGTGTAATAGAGTGGTTGATCAGAATAGAGATAGGATAGGAGATGGCATCTACTGCTAGTTTAAGGAATTCAGAAGGTAAATTATGAGCTGCAGGGAGGTAGGTTTAAGTTTGCTGAGTAGTTTTATATGGTGGTAGTTTGGATAGTCTTGAATTGGAATGGTATCTGTGGATGGTATTGGAGAAGTCAGAGGAGATGTAAAGAAGTTCTTTGAGAGTGTAAGTATAGAGTTAATAAAGAAAGAATTAAATTGTGTGGCTATGCTGTCCTGGCTAGTAGTGACTGATGGGGGTGGTGTTGATTGTTGATCCGGTTGAAGAAGTTTTTTAATAGCAGGCCAGAATTTTTGTGGGTTGTTGTGGTATTTTAACTGAATGTCACTATAAATTTTTTTCTTGTCTAATTTTACTTGGGTTTTTGCTTTGTTTCTAAGGTTATGGTAGCGGTGAATGTTGGCTTGGATTTTAGTGGTGTGCCATTGTGCCCAGGCTTTATCCCTTTGTTTAAGTTTAGTTTTGGTTTCTTTTGTTAGCCATGGGACATGATTTGATTTAAGTCTTATAGTTCTGCATGGTGAAAGATTATTTAGGATATTGAGGAAAGTGTTGTTAAAGTAGTCTACTGCTGCATCTAGGGGTAGTATTTTGAGTAGGGACCAGTTACAGGTACATAAGCGGTAGTTAAATGTTTGAGGGTTAAAATATTTTTTGTTTCATATTAGTCATAAGGTGGTATTCCTGGGGGGATGAAGGCGTATTCTAAGTAGGTATGTCAGTAGATGATCACTGAAGCTGTTTGAGAGACAGCCTGATTGGAAGGTGTGCGATACTTTATTAGTTAGGATCCAATCCATAATAGATTGTTTTTTGGTGGCTTTGGCTACTCTAGTGGGGATTTATAACCTGAGTGAAACTGGGCAGGTTGATAAAATTAGTTGGGTTCTTGGAGTCGCAAGTGCTCCAGTCTTCATTAAAGTCACCTATTATTATGGTTTCTTGTGGGAATGTTAAGGATATGTAGTGGAGTATATCTTCAGTTGTAGTAAGGTTGTTCCCTGGAGGAATATAAACACTTATGATAGTGAGGTATTTCTTGGGATCTGTTTAAAGTTTAGTAAATAATACTTCAGTGTTGCTGAAAGGTGGGTTGTCTGATTGTAAGAGTTCTACTTTGCGATTAGTTTTGTATAAAATAGCCACACCCCCTCCACATTTGTCAGTTCTATCCAGTCTATGTATATTATAAGCTGCTGGAGGAATTTCATTACTATGTATATCCAGTTTAACCAGGTTTCAGTTAAGACAGCATTGTCAGAAGAGCATGCTGATATGCTGGTATGGAGTTTGTGTACCTTATTGAGAATTCTTTTTAGATTCATGTTAATTAATAGAAGGTTGAAGCCCTTAAGAGAGAGGTTTATTGCTCTATGGGGTTGGTGTGAGGGTAGATTGGTAGGTTGTTTTATGTTAGTTTTGGGGCCATAGTTTTGGTGAATGTCACCACAGAGATTTTGTTGGTTTGTAATTTTTATTAGTAGAGTGGAGAGATTAGATAAGAGTTTGTAAATCTTGAGGCAAGTGTGGGATTGTGAAGAAAGATTAGTATATTTAATCTGAAAGTATCCAATGTGTGTGGTGTTATAGAGGGTGGGAGCTATTTCTAAATTATTAGGCAGTGTATGGAGAGGATGATGGAGTATAGTGGTAGTTGATGTGATTAAAGCTAGGTATCTGGATCTAGTAGGAAGTTAGGTAAGACGTTAGGATTAGAAGGGTGAGGGAGATGGTGTTGAGTGAAATGATGTTTAAACATTTGAAGAAATGGGACAACATTATATTTGTGGGTAGGAGTAAGTTAAGATAGGATTTAGGTATAGATTAAAGTTGTATGTCGGGTTACATAAGTTAACTATTTTGTTTTGTATATTTGATAGGGATTGATTTGGGTGAGGAGAAGACGAGGGAACCTTAGCTATTAAGTATATAAGGGAGTGTGGAACTTAGATGGGTGATTCTGATTGGAGGTGATAGTAGGTGGGTGTGGTTAGGATGAGAAAAGTTGAGGTGTAGTGGGGGTGGTTGGGAATTGGAGGTAGGTTAGGGGATCATAGTGAGCCCAACCAGAGAGAGGGCGAATAGAGCAGGCAGACACCAGGCCACTGAAGCAAGCACTTCAAAAATTATCAGAGAGGGAGATTCTCACAGGTCAGTAGCAAAACTATCTGCTGTACACATAGTTATACAATCTGGCTGACTAAGGTGATACACAAGGTGTCTTATCAAGTAATATTTACTTATATCTCAACACAAAAATAGTAAAAACTGACCTTCTAGTGAATTATTAAGTCCAGCTAATAGGGGTACAGGAAATAGGTGAGCTGCTATTAAATTAATGTCCTAAAGCAAAAATGCATCCACACTTACATGAGGAAGCACATTACAAAATGTTCTGGGACCCTGTCAGGGCTAAAACAAGCTGTAAAGAAAAAGAACTCCTGTTTGTTGCAGTGAGTTCTATAAGCAGGAGTCGAATAATATGAATGCACCTGCATTAATAAGCAGGTTCAATGGGACTGGGAGTGTACCACATTATAGAGAAAATAGAGAGAGAGGACCCTAGGGGGAAAATACTGCCCTGGCTAGTGTACATGCCACTCAACAGAAAAGGTCTACAGTAGTACAACTGATATTAGCAGAGAAGGCTATGGTAAAACATACTTTATAAAATTACAGTGTCTGTTTCAAATGGTGATGCTTTAGTAATTACTGACAGCTTATGCAGCCTTATTTGAGCACTGGTGCAGTGGGATGGATCCGTAGACTGTAGTGTAAGACCAGCGAGAATGGTGAGCACACTGACCATGGGATGGTTTGGGATCTTACGTCACAAATGGAAGTACTTGATTTAATGATGGTTTGTACAGTATATGTCTTCTAATTTATTGATGTATTATTTAATTGATTAATTGATGGCGTTATATAAAAGTGGTATATTATGTATTCTGTGTAATTCCCTAAAAGATTTTTTTTTTTTGCTGAGATGCTAGGGATGAAATAAATTGTTCTTCTGCCTCAGCCACTGTTTTTTGTTATTTGATGTCTGGTTCTATAACTTTGTGAGTTAAGGAGTGAAGTAACAAGATGGCAACTGGCAGTAGTTCGAATGATACCCCATTACAATTACAAAATGGTGATGAAGACTTTGACGCAGCAGAGTAAATTAGCAATGCATAATCCACTATGTAGTGCTGAACTGGAACTGAATCTGTCTCTATCCAAGCAAAAGTAAGTAAACTATTTTTCTTGGGAAAGAAATATTTTTTTATGATATAATCACATTACAACAATATTTGAATATGAAGTTAACACCTTGAACACCTTGAGTACATAAACAACCTACATATATGTTTTCTAATGATGATATAGATTTTTGGAATAGATGTTAGAAAGGTAGTCTAAGATTTATTTTATTATTATTATTATTATTTAACATTTGTTAGCCAGGATAGTCCGACTGGACAGCAAGTGTCCATTTTCAGCGGAGTTCTGGGGAGAAAAGCTCCACACAGTTACGAAGTAAATAGCATACAGCTTACAGAAATACAATTACAAAATTAATGCAGTAGAAATTAAGAGTGAAAAATATAACATGGTAACAGTGAGAGGTAGTAGACGTTTCAGCAGCTGATATACCACATGTGAACATTGCCCATTTTGGGATGAACAAACAAATAACAAAATGTATAATATATACAACAAGCATAGACAGAGAACATGGGTAGAGTGTTGCAAGGTATTTCTCTAATGTAAAAGAGTAAATATTAAGTATACATGTATGACACATATATACATACATATACACACACACATATATATATATGTATATATATATATATATATATATATATATGTGTGTGTGTGTGTGTATATATATATATATATATATATATATATATATATATATATATATATATATAATTTTGTGCCTACAAGAATCAATTCAGTAATTAATGTATAAGGAAAAAGAAAACTTTTGAAAATGATCTGTGGGTGTGCTATATTACACATACGAAGTTAGAAAAAAGTATAACCGTAATGAACGAGAAGTGCCAAATTGTTAAATATGTTAAAAATTATCTTGCTGTGTGTAAAGGTAATAAAGTGAGAAATTAAGTAGTGATTAAAATAATTCATTATTTAATGATGTGTAATAATACCTCATTAATTAATTTATTTTAATTATTCAGTTTCTGCCTTCTCTTAAATCTCATTCCTCCTCCAAAACATTTTTTTCTTTGTGTATTGTTTCCACAACTTCTATTTTTTCTATGTAATTTACTCCTACCCTTTTCTAAACATCCCATTTCCTGTTCTTTTATCATTGTTAAAATTTTTACTACTTCAGTTATGGTTGATTTAGATTTTGATTTCTATTTTCTAGTAATTGCTTTTTAGCAACCGCCAGAATTAAATTAATAAGGCCTTACTGCATAGGCAATTCAATGACCCTGTGTCCCAGGTCAAAAATATTCCTTTGTTACACTCATTTGTTCTCCATGTACTCCTGAGAGAGTATTCTGTAGGGAACTTATAAAGTCTGCCAAATGATTACACTATGAAAACATATGCTCCCTGGTACCTCTTTTTTCCCTTTACACCTCCAACATTTGCCACCTACCTGAGTAAAAAAATCTTTTGAGTCTGCTTGGGGTATAAAAGTACCTATGCAAACACTTCCAAGTAAAAATCCTAAATCTTCTAGACCTTGTTGCATACTTAGGAGCCATACATATGTCCTCCTATTGTTTCTCTGTGAATTGCTTATCTAATCTTCACAACCTTTTCTAACCTCCTCTGATTGATTCCTTTAGTTAATGTGAAATATTTTATATGCCCTACCAATGACTCCTTTTTTACAGCAGCTTCTGTTCTAGATTCAACTAAAATCTCAGCCAATGCCAGTTTCCCTTTCTCTTTGCCTATACTCTGATATCAATTCATGATAGGGAAGGAAGTCTGTAGCCTGCAGTCCAAATGTCATCTTGGCCTCTTCCCATTCTTACCTTTCCCTCTCTATTTGTTCCCAATACCTTGGTTCCTCTGACAACTTCCTCCAGTAAATTCCAGTGCCCTATTGCCTATTCTCTGCACCCCTAATTGCAGCCATCCCTATTGGCAGAATTTCCTTTTTCCATTCTCATGTTGGCTTAGTTTTTAGTATACGTTCTGCTACGTTATGAATGTAATATTCTGTGTGACTATTGTTATTCTCCTTAAGGGTCTGCATCCAAAATCCTACTCTTTCCTTATTTACAGAATGCCCCCCTTTACCATCATCCTTTTCCCCTTTGAATTGTAGCTTTCTGCTTGTGTTATGTATAAGTCTTAATGGTGTAGCTCTAAAGTGTCCCTTCAAATCAGGTAGTCCTAAATGTCCTTGTTCTGTTAGGTGCTCAGTTTATCCCACTTGACTCTTGCCATTTTCCCCTCCTAGATAAAATCCTTCAACTCTTTGTTAATTATTATGCACAGCTTCTCCTCTGGTTGATAAAAATATGCCTGATCTGTATATAAAAGTAAAGGAACTAGAAACATTTTTAATGTGTGTATCCTGTATCCATATCCATAGGCAAGAGCTTCCAGTTTCTCAGTTTTTGTATTGTCTTCTGTTTAGTCTCTTCCCACATATCCTTAGCTGCCATAACAGCATTTTTAACCTACACATATTTCATTTTATCATGTTCCCATAAATATGGGTATTGCTGAACCACTTCATGTGTGGGTATATAGTTTACAGCTATAACCCTTTTTATCTTCATTAATTTTATATCCTGAAAAAAAAACTGGAACTGTATCAGAATGTTCCACAACACTGAGATGTCCTATTCTGGTTCTGTAATTTACAAAATAACATCATCTGCAAATAAAGCCAACTTTTTTTGAATGCCATGCAATTACATCCTTGAATTTATGAGTCCTTCATTTTCTTTGCAAGTGGTACTAAACATAACACAAATAACACAGAGAAAGAGGATACCCCTGTCTGGTTCCTATGTACAGACACAATTTGTCAGACAGGATCCCTCAAACCTTGATTTTTGCCTCAGATCCCTAATACAGCCTCCTAATTAACCTTATTATTGCATCAGGAAATGCAAATGCTCCCATTGTCGTACTCATAAAATTACAACTTACTCTGCTGAATGCTTTTTCTATATCAAGACAGACCAACAACAGTGGTATTTTCTTATATTCTCCTTCCTTCTGGATCATCATTGTTCTTTAATTTTTGTCAAATGTTTGCCTCCTCTCCACAAAACCACACTGATCCATATCTATCAATTTTGACAAACCCTTTGCCATTCTTTTAGCCATTATAGACATAAACACTTTATAATCATAGTTTGAAATTGAAATGAGCCTATATGAAGCTGGATCTGGTGGGTCTTTACTATCTTTAGGTATTCCAGCCACCAGAGCTTTTTTCCATGATGTTGGTGTTTCCCCTCCTTTTAAAATATTGTTAAATATCTTTATCACTTTCTTCCCTCCTGTCTTCCAATGTTCCACCAAAATGCAATCTATTCCTGGAGAACCTCCTGAGAATTGGTTATATATCACCATTTTCCCTCATCTCCTCCTGTACTAAATGTTAACTGTTGATCCTCATCTGCATCTATCCTTGGCATATTTAAGTGTTCCATAAATATTTCCATTTGTGCTTTTTCTTGATTTCTCCAGTTGTCTGCTTTAAACAAATTTTCAAAAAATTCTAAAACATCTCTGATAACTCTACAGGATCTCTTGGTTATTGTTTTTATGGGCTCCCTAAGTTTGACAACAACCCTTTCTACCTTCTGTTGCCTAAGTCATTGTGCCAAAACCTTGTGTGTCCTGGATTTATTGTCAAACACAGTTACTTAAGAGCAATCTTTCTAAACTCATGCATATCATTCTGGTACTCCATTATTTTCTCTTTAACATTCTGTTATCATTTTATGGATGACATTTTTATTTTTGGAAAGATATAAATTCCATTCCTGATGAATTTGTAATACACACCAGCAGTACCATTACCTTTTTGAAATGTATACACATGTATTCAGCAGATAAGGTGGATATTTTTTTGGATATCACCGTTTCTACGAATTTGGCAAAAGGCTGTTTTGACTCTAAAATATGTAGGAAACTCTCTTTTTCAAATATTTGGACTTCCACAGCTGCCTCCCACATTTTTGTAAGAAAAATATTTTCAAGGATCAACTAGTTAGGGCAGCCAGGATGTGTTCAGATTAAAATAGTTTCCTGGTAGAGATTGATAAGATGGTTAACATATTCCTGGATAAGAACTATCCACAGTCATTGTTAAACAATATTAAGACCTCTGTGGTAAAAGTTGTGGCACCAAGTACAAACTCCTTTTGGGTGCTGAACAACCATTGGTTAACTTATTGGATGCATATGATAGAGTTAATTAAACAAATTATTTTGTGTTGACTTTCAATAATTATTTGAATAAAATTAAAGACATAGTATTTAATAACTGGAACATTTTAAGAGTCAATGATGAAATTTTTAAAATACTAGGTGGGAAACATCATTTTGTTATCAAATCAGCCAAGAACTATAAATGCCTACTTGAACATACTTTAACTGTTAAAAACAGCAATAACAAAGGTACTCATAGATGTGAGATGTGTAAGCAGTGCCCCTTATCCTGGAACAATTTGTTATTACCTTTATCTGTTTTCCACACAAGATACACTTGACATCTGGTAACTGTGCCACCAAGGGGTGGTTTATATAGCTATATGTAAACAGTGAAAACAGAAAGGCAGTTTAGGAAAATAATATATGAACACACGTACAAAATCTTGAAAAGTAACCAAAATAATTCCCTGTACAAACATACTTTAGTTTGTGAAAATTCTAAATTCATGTTTGCACTCTTGAAAGTAGTTTCCCCTGACATAAGGGGTGGCACAAGGGAGACAAAGTTGGAGCATAGAGAGTTGATATGGCAATTGAAGCTAGGTGCAACACATGGTCTGGGACTTTATGACCAGGTTTCCTTAGCTCCAGTATTAAAATTGAGGGCCAGTGCTATTTAATGTCTTTTCTAAACAAACCTGTTTATATTGCTTTTAAAGTGTTCATAATAACAACATTTTTATTATTCACTTTATTTTTTTTATGTTTTGAAATATGGTTTGATATTTTACTTTCATTACAACATGATTTCATTTTAATCAATGAATTTTAATTAATGGCTTCAGTTTTGTGATTAGATAAAAGTTAACGTGTGACTGAAAAGGATATTTAAACTGACTAAGATGTGATATTATGGTTCTGATGAAGTCCCGTACTGTTTTAGGGAAAAAAGTGCTCAACCTTTACTTTGATATTTAATAAATGGATATTTTATCAGCATTCAGTTGTTCCTGTTTTTGGAGATATTTTCTGAAGAATCTGTGATCCGACAGTTCTGTTTCCAAGGTATATACTACATGAGCCTAAATTGTTTTTTTCTAAATTTGGCACTCTGCAATTGTGCTTGTTGTTCTGTGAGATTCCCTTTATTCTGTAATACTTTAACCTTTGTCAGCCCCTCTAAATAATTCTTGTTACTTATTAACCATATCTCATTTTATTTTATTTCTACCCTATTTTTTAGCTCCACTTTCATTTTATCCCATTCACTAGCTATAACTACTGGAGTACTTTCTATCTTCCTTAATAACTCCCAAATAATTTCCACTGCCCAGTTCTTAAATTCCTCTCTTTTTAACAGGTAGTTGGGGAAGTGCCAGTGTCTCATCTTTACTTCATTACCCTGCATTTTTATCTTACTAATTATTGGTGCATGATCTGAAATATTTATTGGATGTGTGTAAAAGTTCTCAGGTAAATGCACATGTTCCTGTGGAATATACTTTCTGTCCAGTTTAGCCCAGTTATTGTAACTCGGGGAATAATATGTAAATTCTCTCTCAGTTCCTACTACTGCATTTACATCTTCCATACCAAAGACTTTTATAAATTTCTTCAAAAATCTACCCTGTTTTGTTATATTTTCCCTTCTAGACTCCCCTTCTTTGGAACAGGCTTCCTATATACATTAATCAGAGCCCTTCCCTGGCCCTCTTCAAATGCAATTTTGATCAATGGATGAGGAATCACAAATTCACACCTGGAGTAGTACTTACAGTGTGTTCTTACAGACAAGAGCAATTTGTAAGATATTCAATGCATAGGCACAAATCCATGCCATCCTCTTGCCCCTATGGGGCCATACATTGGGCAAACTCGGGTTATATATGTCATTAGCCTAGTAATCTCCTATGAACCTATGATATATCTTCATTGCTGCTTATCAAATTCCAGTCCCACTTATAAGTAGTATTCCTTGCTGAAAGCTGATTATTTCTCCAATTTTCTAAAGCTTCATAATAGCAGTTTTAGATGGAATATAAATACATGCCAGCATAATTCTTATCCTTTGGCAGTATCCCCAAAATACCACAGATCTGCCATATCTTATTTTCCCTCTTCTGTGACTATTAGAGCTCCTCTATCAATTTTTTATTTGTCCTGATATTCTGATAAATATCCATCCTGTAATCCTTCCTTTATCAAATTTACATGCTCAGTTCTTTCCAAATATGTCTCCTATTGCTATTTTCACTCTGCACTTCTTAATATAATTAAATATTATTTCCTTTTTGTCTATACCTGTGAGACCATTCTCATTCCAAGATAATATGGAAAGTGTCACCATTACCATAAAAAGTCATTATTCCCACAATGACAGCTTTTTAAATTGTCTGTTTCCAGCTTTTGTAATACATGCACCTACTAATGTTTGGCTGATTGATCCTTAATACATTTTTTTTTCTTATCATCAACATTGGTACCTATGTCACCTTTTATGATACTTTTTTATTTTAATGAAAAACCCTCATGCAAAAAAGAATACACACTTCAGGAACATGCCCATAACTTGTTAACTTAACATAAACATGCAAAACTATGTACATCTTCAAATAATGAAGCTTAACCCTCCAAATAGGGACAGTTGTCAAAAATAGACAGCTGCAAACTTGGGACTTAAATAACCTAAAGTTGAAGTTATCCATGCTATGACACGTTACTGCCTGAACTTCTACTTACTCTAATTGTCTGTTCTTTTATCTTTATTCCCCTTCCAGATATGAAAAACAGCTCACATGCTTTCAGAAAACATTAACTTTTAGCCTTGAAGAAACCAGTGCTTTGACTTTCTTTTATTGTCCTGTAATCAGGTTGTCTCCAGGCCTCAGCAGCAGGCTTCTAAAGACTAGCTAAAACATTATTTTTTTTTTTTTTTTGCTAAAGGAAAACTTTTCATTATATCCAGTGTTCTCTTATTCACTTGTCTCCACTTAAAACTTATTAGATTAAGCCAATATGCTTAATCCATTCACCTATGTAAAAGTAAGACAAAACATATCAGTTCTACATATATTATGATCTGTGTTCTTTTGAACTCCATCCCTACCTCAATGAAATCACAGCCTATTAACTTAAGCATGCTTTTTGTTCAGCCTATTTTTCTCTTTTTGCATTGTAATGCCTACATTTTTTAATACTGAAAAGGAAGAAAGAAATAAAAAAGGGATCTTTTAGTTTAGTATCTTTACCACACACAACTAAAAATTCTTTACAATAAAATATGCAATTTATATTATGAAAAGTTTCATAGAAATATTAAGAACACAATTTTTTACTTAGTTACCTTCTTCCTTCATCTTCCTCTTCCCTCAGTGTCCTTCTAAATATTAATGATGTGAAGTGAGGCAGATGCCTTTCAGTTCCCCACAAGTTTAACAAGTCAACAAAAGTCTAGTCCTTATACTTTTGTATGGTCATATTTCACAAATGCGATTGATGCTTTGCAGTCTCTAGATTACTGGAAATCATGTCTTGCACCAAAGCTGGAGCTTGAACTGCTTTTTGCTGAACAGGTACAGGATTCTTCCCTGTCAGTGTTTTCTCTTCACCTTCTCTAGTTGATTTTCTTTCAGGGTCTCTTTTTTTTTTTTTTTTCTTTGCTGGCATCCAGGCAGTACACTTACTAGCCAGTAACTAAATTTACTAAATGTGACAGAGTTCTGGGCCATTGTATTTCAGCTTATTTTTTCACTATGGAAGAGCTAAAGTTAAGCTGTTGATCAGCATGCAGCCATCTTGGAAAGTCTCTCCTCATTAAACGTTGAGCCTGATTATATGCCTATTGAATATCAAAGACAGGGTGAATTTAATTTGAAATTATTTGATATTGTGAAAAGTGGAACAATTGAGTTTCTTTACAAAACAGGATGTGGAGTCTTTCTTTGTTAAGTTTCCTCTATATGTGATTTTTATACTATATCTAAAATCCATAAATCTTTACATAATCCCCATGGTCATCCCATTATTTCTGGAGTAGGAAGTTATTTGGAAAGAGTAGGGGTTTTATTGCATTGCATTATTAAGAATGTTGTTGAAACGAAATCTATTGTAAGATATTTCTGAAGTTATTGCTAGATTCAAGAATGTTATTTGGAATGATAATTATTACTGGTTTAGCTTGGATATTAAGAGTTTAAATACATCTACTCAGCATACTTTTGGTAGAAGGGCAGTTTCACATTATTTGGGAGAGAGTCCTTTGTCATACTATATTTTGTCATTGCTACATTTTTATTTTTCCTGGTGGCTGCGGTGGTGCAGCGGTTAGTGTTGCCACCTCACAGCAAGAGGTTCTCCGGTTCAATCCTCGGCTGCGTTGCCTTCTGTGCGGAGTCTGCATGTCCTCCCTGTGGTCATGTGGGTTTCCTCCAGGTGCTCCGGCTTCCTCCCACATCCCAAAGACATGCTGTAGGTGAATTGGACACTCTAAATTGGCCCTACGTGTGAGTGTGTGCATGTGTGTGCCTTCTGTGGAAGGTTGGGTGCTGGGCTGGCAACTCAACACCGTAAAACTCCACTGCCAATCATGAGCAGACAGGTGATCCACTGTGGCGACCCCTAACCGGGAAAAGCTGAAAGAAGAAGAAGAAGACATTTTTATTTGTCCCATAGCATATTTAAGTATGAGAAAAGGTGGTTTGTCCAAAGGAAAGCACTGCCATGGGTGCCCCCAACATATCCAAATGTTTTATGGCAGATTTTGAAAGAATGTTCATGTTTATTCATGTTTTCATGGTGAGTATTGCTGTAGAGTATGTTAGATACACAGATAACTTATTGATGTGCAAGGTGAACAAATTGAGGCCTTTAGATTTTGTGAATTTTTTGAATGGTAATAAAAGGTATACTAAATTTGATTTTGCTGCTTTTGATATGCTTGTGAATTTGTTTTGGATATAACTTTAACAGGGAGCAGTGGCTTACATTTTCTGTCTAGGCTGTATAGGAAAGATACTTCAGCAAACACTTGCACAAGCCAGTGCATTTCTTTGTGCCAGTCCCAAGCCCAGATAAATGGGGAGGGTTGCGTCAGGAAGGGCATCTGGTGTAAAATTTTGCCAAATCATGCATGCGGACAACAGTACATATATACGTACCAGATTGGTCGAGGCCCAGGTTAACAATGACCTCCACCAGTACTGTTGGCCAACAGGGTGCTGGCAGAAATTGGGCTACTGTTGGCTGAAGGAGGAGAAGAGGGGGAAGGCATGCACAAAGGCAGGTAAAGGCTAGGACTGTGATAGTGAGGGTCAGAACAGACCAAGTCCTATGCACGAGGGAATGCACGGTCCAAACCAAGTAGAAAGCACCAAATAGACCAGCAAGGCAGCAAGGAGTTCCAATATATTTTATTTAGTACTTAAACAGACTAGTTTCGGCAAACAGCCTTCTTCAGTGTAAGACAGTACAGTCAAGTTCCTTTTACTCATCAATTTAAATACATAGCATGAGCCAATAAAAAATTGAGCTCATGAATATTAATGAAATTGAAAACAAATTTTTAACTTAGTATTTTTGACAATCAAATATACAGTGGGTAACATATATAAAAAAAGTCAATCCTGAACAGAGAAGATAACAACCCTGAATAAATGTATACAGATAATTTAACATGTTGTTAGTACAGTATAACATATATCTGTATAGCCATATAAATATATATTTTTCCGCCACAGGCACCAAATATTAAACATGGATTCGTCATTACCACTAGTGGTAATGCATATCGAATACATGTATTGAATTGGCTTAAATAGCCCAGACTAGCTGTGTCAAAATGGGTGCTATTAGGCAGATTGGGTGATCGACATATCCTGAGTATATAGCTATCACCAACAATAGTGAAAATAAAACATAAAAAGTAAAAAGAAAGAACAAAAAGCACAAAAAAACATAACATCCAAAACTGAAAATGGAAAAATGGATTGGGGTAATCTCATGTGACATGTATAAGTATATAGAAGAAAACATATATAGTTGCTAGTCAAAAACCAGCATATACTGAGTAAATACTGTTCCTACAAACACTGAGATTTTCCACATAACAGTTACCTATATTATATACATAAACCAAGCCCATACCATAGTTAGTGCTACAAAAAGGCCCATATGGCTCAGTGTCCTAAACTCAGATCCATACCGAACCAAAGTATATTTGTGTTCATTGCTCACATATATAAAACCAGATTGTTTCTAAAGATCAATGTGACCCAAGGATTAGTATCAGATTGGTCAACATTGTTGTTACAAGAAAACCATATTCTCCTATAAGTGATCATTTAGTCCCGGATGAAATAAACCCCCCAATGTAGTGATCCAATATTTCTCTTTTTGATCCAATAACCCATGCCAACCTTGTTTATTTGTTCTGTCTCCAGAAATACGATCAATAACAATGAAACTAAACTTGGCCTGAGGATGTTTACGCGTATGTTGATAAAGGGCACTAGTCTCCTTATGGTTTTTTATATCACTCCGATGTTCATTCATTCTGGATCTAAGAGCTCTAGAGGTTTGTCCTACATAGAATGCCCCACAATAACAGGAGGCAAGGTACACCACCCAATCGCTGCTGCAATTACCAAAGATCTTAATATCAAATATTCTACTGGTATTACGACTGGAGAACTCCTTTGATTTAGGCATATGTGGGCAGGATCCACAATGACCACAGGGAAATGAACCAATAAGTTCATCACCATGAAGTGTCAGTTGTTTATAGATAGTACCCCCACTTGCCATGTGTTTGAAATGTGACAAGTAGGAGCCTAGGGTTTTACCACGTTTGTATGAAAAAAGACATCGTGGTCCCAAAATACTTCGCAGCTTGTCATTAGCCAGTAGAATATTCCAATGTTTATTGATAATGTTTCTGATCATATTGATATTTCTGCCATAAGTTGTGATAAATCTGACACATGTACTACGAGAAGATTGATTTTTGTTCTTAATCTGGTATTGTAATAAATCATCCCTCTCTAGACTATTAGCTCTACTCTGGGCAGACACAATATCAAATCTATCATAACCCCTATTGGTAAACCTCTGACTGAGATCCCTGCTGGCCACTTGATATTCCTCTATGTTTGAACTAAGACGTTTAATACGTATAAATTGAGATATCGGAATACTTCTGATGGTGTGACGGGGATGTAAACTTGATGCATGTAACAAGGTGTTATATTGCGGGTACTTGCGGAAAACTTTGGTGGACAAAGTATGATCTGGGTTCCTGTAAACAGTGACGTCCAAAAAATTGATGGAGTTTCTGTCATACGTCACCGAAAATTCCAGTCCCCAAACATTGTCATTAAGATACTCAACAAATTGTGAGGGTCGGAACTTTGAATGTTGGCAGTATGACTGGTATAGGGTGAGAGCTAGCTGATATGATGGACCGAAGGAAGGTTAGTATATTGTGTGTGCAAGAGACCAGATAGAAGGGGAGCAAGGCTAGGTGTATTGGAGGCAGGTTCAAAATGTTTTATCATGGTGTGGATGGGAGGAGAAATGGTGTAGGGGTTATCCTAAAGGAAGAGTATGCTAAGAGTGTTTTGGAGGAGAAAAGAGTGTCGGATAGAGTGATGTTTATGAAGCTGGAAATTGATGGTGTAATGATAAATGTTGTTAGTGCATATGCTCCACAAGTTGGGTGTGTGATGGATGAAAAAGAAAAATTTTGGAGTGAGTTGGATGAAGTAGTGATGACTGTACCCAAGGGGGAGAGACTGGTGATTAGAGCAGATTTCAATGAGCATGTTGGTGAAGGGAACAGAGGGGATGAGGACGTGATGGGTAGGTATGGTGTTAAGCAAAGGAATGCAGAAGGTCAGATGGTAGTGGATTTTGCGAAAAGGATGGACATGGCTGTGATGAATATGCATTTTAACAAGAGGGAGGAGCATAGGGTGACATACAAGAGTGGAGGAAGGTGCACACAGGTGGATTATATCTTATGTAGAAGGGTCAGTCTGAAGGAGATTGGAGACTGTAAAGTGGTGGCAGGGGAAAGTGTACTTAGGCAGCATAGGATGGTGGTTTGTAGGATGACATTGGTAATCAAGAAGAGGAGGATGAGTGTGAGGGCAGCACCAAAGATCAAATGATAGAAATTGAAAAAGGGTAATTGTGAGGTGGAGTTCAGGGAAGAGTTAAGACAGGCACTGGGTGGCAGTGAAGAGTTACCAAATAGCTAGGTAACTACAGCAGAGCTAGTAAGAGAGATGGCTAGAAAGGTGCTTGGTGTGACTTCTGGAAGAAGGAAGGAGGACAAGGAGACCTGGTGGTGGAATGAAGAAGTACAGGAGAGTATACAGAGAAAGAGGTTGGCGAAGAAGAAGTGGGATTGTCAGAGAGATGAAGAAAGTAGACAAGAATATAAGGAGATGAGGTGCATGGCAAAAAGAGAGGTGGCGAAGGCTAAGGATATGGCGTAGGAAGAGTTGTATGAAAGGTTGGACAGTAAGGACGGAGAAAAGGACCTGTACCGATTGGCTAGACAGAGGGATCAAGCTAATAAAGATGTGCAGCAGGTAAGGGTGATAAAAGATAATGAGGGAAACATGCTACACGAGGAGAGTGTGTTGAGCAGATGGAAAGAGTACTTTGAGGGGCTGATGAATGAAGAGAATGAGAGGGAGAGAAGGTTGGATGATGTGAGGATAGCGAATCATGAAGTGCAGTGGATTAGCAAGGAGGAAGTAAGGATAGTTATGAAGAGGATGAAGAATGGAAAGGCTGTTGGTCCAGATGACATACCTGTGGAAGCATGGAGGTGTTTAGGTGAAATGGCAGTGGAGTTTTTAACTAGGTTGTTTAATGAAATCTTGGAAAGTGAGAGGATGCCTGAGGAATGGAGAAAAAGTTTTTGGTACCGATTTTTAAGAATAAGGGTGATGTACAGAGCTGTAGTAACTACAGAGGGATTAAACTGATCAGTCACAGCATGAAGTTATGGGAAAGAGTAGTGGAAGCTAGGTTAAGAAGGGAGGTGATGATTAGTGATCAGCAGTATGGTTTCATGCCAGGAAAGAGCACTACAGATGTGATGTTTGCTGTGAGAGTGTTGAAGGAGAAGTACAGAGAAGGTCAGAAGGAGTTGCATTGTGTCTTTCTGGACTTAGAGAAAGCATATGACAGGGTGCTTAGAGAGGAGTTGTGGTATTGTATGAGGAAGTCGGGAGTGTCGGAGAAGTATGTAAGAGTGGTACAGGATATGTACAAGGGTAGTGTGACATCACTGAGGTCTGTGGTGGGAGTGACGGATACGTTTAAGGTGGAGGTGGAATTACATCAAGGATCAGCTCTGAGCCCTTTCTTATTTGCAATGGTGATGGACAGGTTGATAGACGAGATCAGACAGGAGTCCCCGTGGACTATGATGTTTGCAGATGACATTGTGATCTGTAGTGAGAGTAGGGAATAGGTGGAGGAGACACTGGAGAGGTGGAGATATGCTTTAGAGAGGAGAGGAATGAAGGTCAGCAGGGCTAAAACAGAATATATGTGTGTGAATGACAGGGAGGATAGAAGAATGGTGAAGATGCAGGGAGTAGAGGTGGCGAAGGTGGATGAGTTTAAATACTTGGGATCAACAGTTCAGAGTAATGGTGAGTGTGGAAGAGAGGTGAAGAAGAGAGTACAGGCAGGATGGAGTGGGTGGAGAAGAGTGTCAGGAGTGATTTGTGACAGACGAGTATCAGTAAGAGTAAAAGGGAAGGTCTACAAGAGGGTAGTGAGACCAGCTATGTTATATGGGTTGGAGACAGTGGCACTAACAAAAAGGCAGGAGTCAGAGCTTGACGTGGCAGAGTTGAAGATGTTATGATTTGCACTGGGTGTGACGAGGATGGACAGGATTAGGAATAAGTATATTAGAGGGTCAGCCCAGGTTGGAAGGTGTGGAGACCAAGCCAGAGAGGCAAGATTACGTTGGTATGGACATGTGCTGAGGAGGGATGCAGAGTATATTGGGAAAAAGATGCTAAGGATGAAGCTGCCAGGTAACAGGAAAAGAGGAAGGCCTGAGATAAGGTTTATGGATGTGGTGAGAGAGGACATGCAGGTGGTTGGTGTGACAGAGCAAGATGCAGAGGACAGGAAGAAATGGAAACAGTTGATCCACTGTGGCGACCCCTAACGGGAGCAGCCGAAAGAAGAAGAAGACTTTAGCAAATACTTTTTACATGCCTCTTGTGCCCAACCTCTGTTTAATACAGTCATTGCTCTTAGTGAAGTTGATATGGCTGAAGAATAATACTATAGATGGTGAGATGTTTCTGGAGTTGCTGCAGGACATGGAGATTAAGCTTATGCAGAGAGGGTATTCTGGGGACCTGATGTAAAGATAAAGTCTTTGGTAATAATAAAGTAAAGTTAGATGTGATGGATTTAATAATGAGATGCCCCATCATGCTAAATGAAATATTAACGAAACATTATATTGTGTTACCAAATATTCTACCTTCTCTCATATATTTTTAGGTCATCAGGACTAATTGACATATTTTAATGTAAGGTTACACTTTATGAAAAGTGTTGCCTAGATTCTCTTTTTCTACATATACTAGAGGTTTGCATTTAGGTGAAATTTTTATCTTATGAATCCCCAATAATATAAGTATGGATAGAAAATGTATGTTTAAATATTGGGGGTGTAAAGTATGTAGTCACATGTTAAATGGTACAAGTCACATAATTAATGGTAAAGTACCTAAGTTGAAAGAGCAATATTCCTGTCTTACAAATAGCATGGTGCATGGCATTAGATGTAATTGCAACACAGATAGTATACATGTCAGACAAAAAAGGAGGTTAAAAACACATTAAAGAACATTTTTCTGATATTCGAAATATAAATAAATTTAGTAGTCTGGCAATGCATACTTTTATGTAACATAACAACAACATCAGTGATTTTATTTTTATTGTCCTTGAAAGTGTTACACTACCTAGAAGGGGTGATTTAATTACTGCTTTAAATATATTAGAGGCTAGAATGATTATGAAATATAGGACCCTAGTAACAAATTATATGAATAATGGAATTGAATGGAAGTACTTGAGCTGATTATGTTTTGTGTAGTGTATCGCTTTAAATTTATTGCTATATTATATAACTGATTGACTGATGGAGTTATATATATATATATATATATATAAGTGTTTCACTATGATTCCCCAAGAGGGCTTTTTGCTGAGGTGACAGAAATTTAATAAATTGTTCTTCTGCCTCCGCCTTTGATTTTTGTTATATATTGTGTTTCTATCTATTACATCACAGCATCCCTCTAACATTATAGCTAATCTATGCCTAAGAGAAAACACCATATGGACTTCTAAGATGGTTGCACACTGAGTAACAACTTACTTTCAGCTCTGTCAGTGAAACTTGGAAAAAAGAGCCAGTAAACTTATCATTTGGGTACATGTCAGTAAATGGCTAGTAGGGTTTATTGTACTTGTTTTTCTAAGTGCCTTTGTTCTAATTTAAGCACTTGGGCTTCAAACCAGTTGTTTTACATTAGGAAGGCTTGTGGTCTACAATCTTGTGGCAGGAGAGGTTACCCTAAACCCTTCTGAGCTAGGAATTGCTGGCTGATGGCTTATTGTTTCTGTAATTCTAAAAGTGTCTTAGTTCTGGTTTAAGCACTCGTGCTTCAAACCAGTATTTTACATTAGGAAGGTTTGTGGTCTACACTCTTGTGGCATTGCTGTCTAGACAGTTTTTTAACTACTAGAACATCTACTTTGCACATAGCTGAGCAAGCATTGCTCATCAAGTTCCTTATCCTATTGACTTATTCAATATTTGAACTTCCTTCACTCCTCCCAAATAGATCAGTAGCCATGGATATGCACTTCCTGACTCTCTCTATGGCCAGTTTGATTGAGATGAGTATCCTGAGGCATTGTAGCAATTGCCTCATCTGATGACCCTACAAAAACAGCAAATGCCTTTAATACCTTCTTTACCACAGCTTTACAAAACTTAGCAAATCAACAATATCCTGACACTGCCAACTTGCCTGCTACAAGCCTCACACCTCCTCCTTTCCACCTAGAACCAATACCCACTTCCTTCATCTCCTCCTCATGAGGTGTCATGGGTGTCAGGCTGGCAACTTGGCAGCGTAAAATCCACTGCCAATCATGAGCAGATCAGAGTTCCGCTGTGGCGACCCCTAACCGGGAAATGCCAAAAGACGTTTTGCTCTTTCCTTTTAATCCTGGCAGTGTCAAAGCAGGTACATTAGGTCAGCAATTGATATGATGGCTGTTTGTGAATGAAATGTTTGGCACTGCACCTTTGGTGTAATAATTCTAACTTTGTAGGACTAATGTGTATTTGGGTAAAACAAGACAGAATGCAAACTCTGACTATTTGCATACATCAATTCAATACAGTAATGAAAACATTATTACTGATGCTGGCTACTCTAGGTAGGTAGGTAATGGATATGGGGGGATTGTTTGTAAGTAAAATAAATGGTCCTATTTACTGTTATAATTCTGCCTTTGCAAGACTGCTGTGCATTTGTCTATGTTTACTGGCACTTGAGACTATTGAATAATGTCTTGGTATTTCTATTTAACTGGTGTACATGTGCGGTGTGTGTATGTGTGTGCGTGTGTGTGTGTGTGTGTGTGTGTGTGTGTGTGTGTGTGTGTGTGTGTGTGTGTGTGTGTGTGTGAGAGATTGGGGTAAATGGGAAGGCATTTTATTTTTTGAAGATGCACTTTTGGAACAAAATGTTTATGCTGCTTCATCATGCAAGTAATTATCATCCTGGCATATGGCTGTCAATGATCCATTCAGTGAGCAGCATTGTGAAAGGGGTGCGGCTTAGTCATCAGTATAAGGAAGCATGGATAGCAACATGTTGATATGGGTGTGGCTTGTTGGGGGCAGCAATCTGGGAGCTGTGGGTACAAATCTGAAAATCCTGCCTACACCCCTGCTAAGTATGGGACTGCTCAAGAAGAAATGTTTGAAAATAATAGAATTAGAGGGCATAGCACGTAGGGAAAACCTGAGATTTTCTGTCGTGCCAAAGAAGCTGGAAGGAACATACTGTATTCATTTAATGAAAGCACAAATAAGCAAATGGACTGGCATTCCTAGAGCAGTAGCTGTTAATTGAAAGGGTGCATAATATGTGTGCTCCAAACCTGGCCATGAGAAAGCAACTTAGATTTTTAAT
The DNA here is from genome assembly GCF_019279795.1 of Protopterus annectens. Taxonomy (NCBI): domain Eukaryota; kingdom Metazoa; phylum Chordata; order Ceratodontiformes; family Protopteridae; genus Protopterus; species Protopterus annectens. The sequence continues at coordinate 438,499,664 of NC_056734.1, read as the reverse complement.
AGAAAAGATGCAATCCTACCAGCAAAAGGAGATTATTCTGACAAAGCTGTGATAGAAGGACAGACATTAGAAGAACCAGGAGTATGTTGGAAATGAAACAATGACTGGATTTGGGAGATGGAGATCAAGAGGTGGAAAACCTGCAACTCTGAAGCTGACAAATAAATGTGGAATTACAAGCCATTAATTATATTTTTGAAACATTACAGAACAAGAAAATCTGAAAATATTGGACTTCTTTGACTTTGTTAAATTTGTAGGAGACTCCAAAGCATATGTTACCTTCATGCCATTAATGTTTGGAAGAACATTTAGGAGGGAGGGAAGAGGAAGGAAAGAGTTAACTGTAAGTAAAACAAAATGTTGTTCTTTAACAGCAGTATTTTTACAATGTATGACATAAACCACATGCTATAAAGTAAAGTTTTCTCAGTTACTTTGTGTGCAATAGGGATACTAAAGTAAACAGGTGCTCCTGTTTTTCCTTCTTTCTTTCTTTCATTCTCCTTGTTCAGTTTTAAGAAATATAGACACTGTAATGTTAAAAGAGTGTAAAAGTCTGGCAAAAAGAGCATGATACAAGAAAAAATATATGCTGTTTCTTACTTTTGCATAGGAGAATGTCTGGATTAAGACCCTTGGCTTAATCTAATAGCAAGTTTTAAGGAGAAGAAAATAAAAACAGAACACCAAAAATAATGACAACAATTTCCTGTAGAAAATAAATGAGTATAATGGAGGCAACTGTGTATCTGTTTCTCATGTTTCTGTGGAGACAATCTGATAAATGGCAATAAAATCAGGATATTTTTTTCTTTCAATGGCTAAGAGATCATGTTTTCTGAAAGCATTCAAGTGTTTTTCTAATCGAGGAGAGGAATAAAAATAAGACAAAAACAGACAGCACTGAGTGGAAGTAGAAGCACAGCCTGTACCAATTGTCTTAACATAGATATCATTCATTATAGTGTAATTCAAGCCTGTGAGTATGGCTGACAATCCGGGATAATTGTTCCTATTAGGAGGTTTAAACTTCATTATTTTAAGTTGTACATAGTTTTACATAGTTTTGTTGTTAGTATTAAGTTAATAGGTTTTAGATGTATTTTATGGGTGCTTTTTGTGGGTTTTCATTAAAACAAAAAGTTTTGTAAGATGTAATGTAGGCCCAACTGGATATAATGAGCAACATTGGTGTATGCATGTAATACAAAAGCTGAAACTAGGCATTTTAAAAATGTTACACAAAACAGGTGGGAATAACCATTTCTTAACATAATAGCAACACTTTTTGTATTATCTTTAAATGTGAATGGTTTCTCAGATATACACGAAAAAGAAAAAGTGGTGAGCTGTATTACAAAATGCAGAGTGCAAACAGCTGTGCTACATGTGACACATTTGGAAAGAACTGAGCATGTGAATTTGATAAAGAAAGGATTTCAGGGTGGTTATTCAGGAAAATATCTGGGAGAAAGAAAAAGCAGATTACTTGTATTAATTGCTAGAGGAGCTCCAATAAAGTTAGAACAGCAAAAAAAAAGAAGATAATTATGATAGATTAGTAGTACTAAGGGGCTACTGGCAAGGGAGGAGCATTACACTGACATGTATTAATATTCCACCTAAAGCTGCTATGATTCTGGGAAATATAATCAGCTTTCAGCAGGGAATATTACTTATATGTAGAGATTGTAATTTGATTTGCAGCAGTGAGGATGCATCTGATGGGGGGCAGAAGGGAAAATATAACAAAACAGGGTAGATTTTTGAAGAAATTTATGAAAATATTCTGCATGGAAGATGAGAATTCAGTAGTAGGCATCTGGAGTGAATGTACATATTATTCCCCAAGGTACAAAAACTGGGCCAGACTAGACTGAAATATTTCACAGGAACATATGCATTTCATTGAAAGTTTTCATACACATCCAACAACTATTTCAGATCAGGTGGCAGTAATAACTAAAATTAAAAGGCAGGGTAATGAAATTAATCTAAGACACTGGAACTTCCCCACCTATTGTTAAAAAGAGAGGAATAAAGGAATGGATAGGGGAAATTATTTGGGAGTTATTAGGAAAGATAGAATTTTCTTCTGAAAATATAGCTAGGGAGTGAGATAAAATTAAAGTGCAATTTACAAATAGAGTAGAAATAAAAAAGAAAGAGAGATATGTTTAAGAAGTAACAAGAATTATTTAGAGGGACTGACAAAGATTAAAGTATTGTAGAATAGGGGGAATCTCACAGAGCAAGAAGAGTAGCAATTGCAAAGTGCTAAACAGAAAATAAGGGATTACCTTGATAATATGCATAAGTTTAGGAAGACTGCTATTAAGCAACTGTTTTTTGATAATAACTCCAGAGCACAAAAACTTTTAGCACAACAACTCAGACAACAGGAATTAGAAAGGATTGTCACCAAGCTTAGGGAGTGTATAACAAGGAAAATAACCAGAGATCCTGTAGAGGTACTAGAAACATTTCAAGCTGATTGTGGTAGTCATAATTTAGTTTACCTAGCATGTTGCAGAGACTGTAAGAGTTTCTATGTAGGTAAGAGTAACCATTCCCTAAGAGAACATATGCTTGAGCATTTTAGTTATATAAGAAGGGAAGATGAAGTAAGTGCACTGTATAGACATATCAAGTCTTACCCAGACCATACATTTAGCTTTTTGGTTTTACAGCTCATTGATACTGGATTTCAGGGTGGTGACATTATTAATAAAGTAGAAGTAGCTGAGACCAGATGGATTATTACCCTTCAAGCACATAGAATCCCTGGTTTGAATGGGACTATACCTTTAAAACTCATATTAAATGTGAGAGGATTGTTTCATTGAATCTTTTATGCGATTTGTTAATTGTCTGATTATCTTGAGGGTTTTTTTTTTATTATTTATGGTGTGTCAATTTGTTATACTATGGTCTGATGAAGTACATGGTGTATGCATGGAAGTTCTTTTATTATTTTAATAAATAGTCTGTGATTTTATTTCCTGGCAGTGTTTGACTGGTTATATTTTGTTTTCGGCTTTTGTTGTTTTGATACCACTACTCTTCATTCACTTGGTCTGCTTGTCTCATTTAGACTTTAAAAATTCCCTGATGACTACTCTGTCAGAAATACTGGGTGAACAAATTGATGTAACTAAGGAAATTATTTTTTGAGCTATAATACAGAATCAGAAATGGCTAGACATAGTAAGTCCTTGCTAATTATGATGGCTGCCAAAAAAGAAATTACTAGAAAATGGAAATCAAAGTCTAAACCAACTGCTCTAGAAGTAGGGAATATAGTAACAGAGGTAAAACAACTGGAAATGTGATCTTTAAAAAAGGGTAGGAGCAAATTACATATAGAAATTGTGGGAACAATATATGCAGAATAACATTTTGAAGGAGGAATGAGGTTTAATAGAAATCAGGATTTGAATGAGCTATGTAATGTTTGACTGCCAGTGACTAGATAGATTAGAAGTGATGTATAATGTTTGCAATTAAAAATATGTCAATATGGTTTGTTTTAATTTATATAGAATATACCATGCCAGAACCATTGACATTTGCTTTAATAAACTCAATCCTAAAACAAATCAAACTCACCAAGCTCTCACATTACTGTCCAGTCTCTCTCCTTCCCACCCTTGCAAAAATCTTCAAAAAAGATTCACACCCAAGCAACACAATACATATTGGACTATAACCTACACTGTAACAAGCAAATTAGATTTTGGTCTTGCCAAAGTACCTTAACAGTCCTATGGACCCAAACTAATGATATCCTGCTAGGGCTGGACAGAGGACAATCCACGGGTGCCATCTTCATTGAACCAACAAAGGCATTCGGTCTAGTAGTTCACAAAGTACTTCTACAGAGTCTACTCGATATAGGCATTAGCCTGGATACCATACTTTTGTATTAGTGGTATCTGTCTAATCGATACTTCTGTGTTAAAATTCTTTCCTGTATCTCTACACTAGCCAACAAACTGCCTCTGCATCTTCCTCACCTCCCACTCTTACTTCATACTGATAACATGGTACTACACTGCTCAAATAAGTTCCTCACGGGTTTACAAAAGCAACTTTAGTCAGACTTCGTCCACCTGATTTCCTAGATCAATAACCATAAACTTATATTCAATCCATCCAAAACAAAAACATGCTCTTCAGGACAAAATAAAAAGTAAGCAAAGCTGCTACAAATTACTAACCACAACAATGCCACTGTTGAAAACACTAACTCATTTAAACACCTGGGACTCTGTCTAGATCCTACTCATCTTCTCTCTGCATTTAGAAATATACCAAATAAAAAGAAAACCAACAGTCAAGAAACAAATAAAAGCCCTTATTGTGCACACAAACGTATAGTAGACCATAAAACAATACCGCTACCATGGCAATAAAATGTAAACTATAGACTTTAATAAAAACAACAGATGAGCGCTTTCATGTTAAACTAACATTTCTTCAGATCTAACAATTAAAAAGCAATGTATCTTTTAAACCAATCCTAACCAATCATTCACTAAAACCCAATCAATAAAATTACAGTGAATAAAATTAACATCTCAACCTCTGCTCCTAAGGGCCAGTCTTAAAGGTAAACAGCCATATAAACCTGGATATTTTTTGGCTTTCAGCCTAAGTATCCATTCAATTTCGGCTGTCTCTACCAAATTTACTAAATCCCCACCTTGATTACTTAAATAAATACACTGCAGCACTTTAAAAGAAAAGGTATGTCCATTATTCTCAATTATATATTTAACTATAATATTCCTTAAATTCTTAGTTCTTATGTCATATAAATGTCTCATTATCCTATCTTCCAGCATTTTGTTGGTTTTCCCAACATAAAAACAAGTGCATGTATCACATGTGGCCAAATAGACCACATGTTCTGTCTTACAGTCAGCATATTTCTTCAGTTTGATTACAAAATTATAAGTGGAGTGCTAAAAATCTATTCTCTAGAGATAGTGGAGCAAGCTTGACAAGAGTGACAAGCATATGTGCCTACTTTGATCTGATCCCTTTTATTTACAATTCTCTTAGCATTTTTACATAATTGTCTCCTCAGGTTTGAACTATTCTTGAATAAAAAGCTGGGAGTATTACCAACTATCCAAGCTGCCTTACTGTCCATAGTTAAAATCCTCCAATGTTTCCAAATAATGTTACATAAAGGACCAACATCACTGGTAAATCTAATGCCAAACTTGGCTTTAGGGTCATTGTTTCTATGATGTGTAGTTCTGTCATGGCCAAGTCTATCATCAGAAGAAAAGAAGGGTTTACTTTTAAATACCTCTTCCTTTTCTTTAACCAACATCTGTTTGTCATATCCCATCTGTAAAATTGTTCTTGCAATAAATCTACAGTTGTACAAAATTCATCTTTGCCTGAACAGAGTCTAGAAGCTCTCATAAATTGGCTTCTAATAACATTTGCATATATATATATCTAGGATGCATGCTGTCTCATGCATATAAACTATTCCTCCAGCATTCTTTATGATGCAGAGAGGTTTTGATTTTACCTGTTGCATATGAATGGAAGTACACATCCAGAAAATCTATATTCTCATAAGAGATATGCACTGTAAACTTCAAAAAGTTGATCGTGGTCTCTAAATATTCAACAAAGCCATATAAATCCTGTGGTGTTCCTGACCATAAAATGAAAACGTCGTCAACAAAACAACAGTAGAACTTAATATTTTCATGGTATTGCCTAGCTCCCAAAACAAATTTCTCCTCCCACCTCCCCATCACTAAATTCACATGCAAACTGTCACAGGGGCTACCCATAGCTACACCCCATCATTGTAGGTAGATATCATTCCTGTATACAAACAAATTGTTTTTCAACATGAGTTCAAGCAAGGAACAGACCACCAAAATAGTATTATTCGGATAGTTTGTCTGATTAGCTAATATATCCCTCACCATCTCTATGCCATAATCATTGGGAATGGTTGTAAACAATTTTTTTTACATCTAATGTAACTAATAAACATCCATTCAGACCACCTACGGAATGCACATAACTATACAGTTCTTGTAAGAAATGTGAAGTATCCTTCAAAACAGTAGGTATGGTGGTTAACAGTTTTTAGTTTATGTTTGACAAAAATCAATAATAGTTCAGTAACCCATCCTGTTCCTGCAACAATGGGGCATAGAAGATGATTTAGTGGGTCTTTGTGGATCTTGAGTAGGCATTTAATAACTGGCAAAGTTGGATGTTCAGCATATAAGAAGTCATAAGTACCTTTATCTATAATTCCAGTCATTAATAAATAATATATAACATCATGTGCCAGTCTAATCACCTGTTCATTCATAGAATTGGTTATCTTATTATATGTATTCTCATCTTTAAGCATATATATCTTGCATTGATGCTAATCATCAATATTCATCACCACAGTGGCGTCACCTTTGCCAGCAGGTTTATACAGATGGCACTGTTATTTTTAAGGGATACAAAAGCTCATTTCTCATTAGTAGTTAAATTATAAAACCATTTCTGATGTTCTGTATTCAGATAAATATATATTTCACCCTCACAAATCTTAACAAATATGTTTATATTAGGAGCAGTTGGAGGTATAAAAGAACTTGGCTTTCTAGGACAGTGTTCTAAATTAATAGAAGCAGAAGAATCCCTTCCAAAAACATTATGAGATTCACATTTCTTGCAAACATTTTTAAATCTAGTAAAATGTCACTTACTTCAGAGGAGACCACTGGAATGAAGGAAAGACCCTTATTCAAAACAGAAAATTCCACTGGTTTTAACAAATAATCCCACCAACTTACCTAATAGCATGTCCTCCTGACATGCTGTTGTCATTCTGTGGTTTCCTTTTCACACACCCTCTGCTGGTCAATCTGTACATCCATAGCTGTTTCATGGAAACAGGTAGCTGTGAAAAAGCAAAGGTTGTAGAGAGTTGGTCTTCAGTCTGACACCAGTGATATTATGGTCGATTCCATCAACCAGAGATGTAGAATCTATAGCCAGTATACATTCCCCATTAGATCCAGGTTCCTTCCTGCTGGTAATGCAAGATTGGAGGTATTCAATTCAATACTCTTTCATTCATTCTATCACCTTCATCCTCCTTATATTCAGGATCTGCAGGAATAGTATTAGCCAATTCACTCACCAGCATTCCATGTCTCAGCCATGTAAAGATAGGGCCTGTTGTAAAGTCTTTATAGTCCCTTTCAATCTTTTTAAATTTAACCTGTTGTAATTTCAGATCATGTGAGATTACATTGGTGTATATATCCTCCAAACTCATGCATATTTGTCACCCCTATAACTTTGCTGTAATTCTTTATGCAACTTCTCAACTGTTTCCAGTAACGCCTCCTCTAGGGGTTTAAAATAATCTAATAATAACTGAATGTAATTAAAACTTAAGTCCAAATTGAAGTGTTGCCATCTTCTAAGCAATTCTGGATGAGTCTCTCCATACATAGACATGCATAAAACATGCATACCTCTAAGAACAATTTTATAATGAAGGCAAGACACCAGATGGAGGCGTTGCCATTGTTATCTTTTCAGCTTACACAGTTTATCTTCCAATTCTCTAGTCATCCTCAGAAAGTTGTTATAATCCTGGGAGTCTGTATGTACTGAAGCAGTGCGTGTGTCAAAAGAAAAATTTAAAAGCAGATTACTGGAAGGATGAATCATCTTCTTCTATTTTTGTTGTAAAGCAGGATTGGGTAAACTATAATCCAGCTCAATAGATGATTCTTCAGCCATGTGATGCCCAAGTCCATTATCAAATATACCAAATAAAAAGAAAACCAACTGTCAAGGAGCAAATAAAAGCCATTATTGTACACACAAACATATAGTAGAACATAAAACAGTATGACTACCACAAATCACGAAGCCTCCGTGTAAGAGATACATGGCTTACACGGAGGCTGCAGTTAAACGGTGTGATGTCAGCATGTCATGCATATGTATGAGGGCATGCTGAATCACACCTATGGCTAACATGGTCCGTGGAAGACAGTAGGGGTCGTGTCCGTAGGCCGAGCCCTGCAAGCGGACACGCCCCCAGAAGAGTAAAATTGCCCAACGTAAACACCCACGACAGAGGCTATGGAAATGTGAATAAACACAACACAACACGTGCCCCCACAGACTATGAACATAAAATATATAAATGAACATGTTATATATTTTTTTTTAAATTGTAAAGATGTTTGCCCGTGAGTGCGCTCGTTTGTGCGGGAGTGCCCGTCGCTTAGCCACAGTTAGCAGTCAGTGGGAAAGTATATAAGAACTAAATATGCAAAGTAAGCTAAGAAGCAATAGTGTAGCGGTAGAGACGTCGGCTGAAGAGCAGGCATTCATGGTTCAAGCCCCCACAACATCAATTTTTTTTTTAGTAAAATAAGCACGAAACAAGTCCCTGACAAATATGTACACATATAAAATCATAGTTTATGTAAAATGTAATGAAATAGTCCATTTATTTTAAAGAAATGTGAGATAACAAAACAATAAAAAATGCAAGACGTGCCTATAGCTGAGCTACAGTTTAACAAGGTGAGTGCATCTGCCCGTAGGTGAGCAATGGTTCAACAGGTGCAAAATGAGTGCCCGTAAGTGAGCTGTGGTTTAACATGCTGTAACTGTGTGCCCCTAGCTGAGCTGAGCGTAATATGCGTGCTGACAACCAAATGAAGCGTAAACCAGCGTAACCCATTTGCGTGGAGCTGCACACCGCGCCAACAAGCTAACCGACGGGCAACGTTAAGCAAGCTGTATCAAAACTGCCTTTACACAGACACACCCCCTATCCTGTCTAGACAGTCATAAAAAATAAAAAGCAGTGGCCAGGTTCAAACCCAGGATACTATGCACCATAGTCAAGGTACTGAACCACTAAGCCATGACAGCAGTACCTAGAAATGCAGTAATAGCAAATATATAGGAATGAATACAAAGTGGAGCATGACAAAGCAGGTTTTGTGAAGTTGATACAATTCCAAAATGGCCAATCACAGATATGTGCGGGAAAAACAGCATATATAAGCCCCATAGGTGGGAATACACAGCATAAATGATTGTAGAACTAACTTGCAGCCAGAATGTCAGGAGTAGGTGAGGGTAGTTGCTTTCGAGCACAGAGGTGGGGCGTTGAGGAGTCCAGATACATGGTCTGGCACCTAGTCCACAATCATGAGGCCCAACTCATGCAGGGCCAGGTCCTGTGAGGAGCATATTGGGCTGAGGCATGGGACCGGTTGGCTCATGATCTCACCAGTGCCACAGGGATTCCAAGGACTGGTGAGCAGGTCCGTCACGACCATGCGGACCTGAAGAGATGCAAGCAGGACCAATTGAACCTTTGGATCCAGGAGGCCCGGCAAATGCCCAACGCCCCACTACTGAGTAAGTTACATTTAATTATGTATGTAAAAAATTAAACTAGCTGATATTATGGAGATGTGTATTCCAATATTACTTCATTTATATTACAGCTGCAGGTGTCCGTTCTGCGAACCGCAGAGCCTATGGCGATAGGCTGATGCGGTTGCGCCACCAGGCAGGTCAGTAATCCTCTCCCAGTAACTGTAAAGAAATATAAAAGTATGACAGTTAGAAAAAGAGTGCAGTGTAGTCACTAAGTAATAAAATGTGCAAGTAACAGTGTAAGAGTGTTTGCAAGTATTGCTTGATTATAAAAGTGTGTTGCAGTCTGTAATCCAAACAGAAAAATGAAAATGTCTGAAATAAAATCTGAAATAAAGATGCCCCACCTGTAATATAATAGTACACAACCTGCAGCAGGCTGAAAAGTACAGCTGCAGAAGATGAGCAAATCACATGTGTGAAATATACAACTGGTGAAATACTGAAACATGACAGAAGTGAGACTGCTGGAAAGGATTGTAATAACTACAGGTAAAACATGTCAATAAAGCCTAGAAGTAAGTACCATCCTGAATAGTAAAATGAAAACAAGTGAGAGAGTGTGAGAAAGAGTTATGAATCCACCAATAAAGTAGTAATAACCCCTGAATAAAGTATACTGCAGTCAGTACAGAATGGAATGAAATGAATGTGAGAAGCAGAACCAAACAGCGAAATCTGTTCAAAGTGTTGCTGCAGCTGGAATGTGTATCCCAAAATCTGGATATGTTGCTCTCAGTCTGCAATATGCAGATAGTATGATTGTCTGACATACCAAACATCCACAGTTGTCTATAGCTATATAAAGCAAATGTAGCAGGATGATGTAGCTGAACAAAGCCAGATATGAATGTGTATGAAGAACAATAAAATGTATATTGATGTAGCAGTAACAGTCCTATCACCAAATTGAAGTAGTTATCATATAGGAAACTGTAGTTAGAACAATAGTGTGTATATATGTGCAGCTATTAGAAATGTACAGCATATGTATTGGTATTCGAAGGTGTTAATATTATTTTCTTCACCCCACCCTATAACCACATATAACCCATTCCACGTGAAAATGGTATGTGCAATCACAATTAACACCCTGGACATTTGTCCTGTTGGGTCATAAATATTTGCATGTCCGTTGATGCATCTGCCCTGTTCATACATCCAAACCTGATGGCCTGTTGCCATCAGTCAACCCTGCATGTTGTTGGACTGTGTATTGCTGTTCAAATTATGCATGCGTTATGCTCACTGTTCAATGGTGTGAATATCTGGGTGTTTGGTTAATGGGAATACTAATGCATGCTGTTACAACCAATTGCGAATGGTATTGTATGTTACTAACCCAAACTGTCATGACATAATGCAAAACATAGGACGACAGGGAAGGCGGGTTCCAGCGGACCCACCTCTCCACCTCAGCTGGCGAGTGCACCTGGCACTAGTGCCCAGTCTGGACTCTCCTCCGGTGGCCCTGTGCCACCTGCGGGTGGAAGCGCTGCAGGGGATGGGGCCCATTCCCCCCTCTGCAAGCGTGGCCGGAGGAGAACCACCACTCACCCAACGTAGCGTCCGGACTGTGGTGCATAGGGAGATCCGGGACTCTGTTCTTGGGCCCCTACGCCAGCTTGAGGCACAGGTGGCACAACTTACGGGCATGCCTGTTGCCCGGCCTACACAGCCCCCAGCACAGCCCCGTCCTGGGCAGTGAAGGAACAGTGGCAACTGCCCATGGGTGGGGATATCAGTTCCACTGTTGCCATCTGTGGGCTCATGGGCTCTGGATATCCAAACATCCGTCCCCATCAATTGTGTAACCCCCCCCACACGTGTCATACACCGCCCCTGTATGCATCTTGTTTGTCTTGTCTGTTGACCTACCCAACCTACCTCCCCAGCTATACTGACTTCCTTCACCTGACATACCACTCTCACCTGAAAAAAAAAAAAAAAAAAGGGCACTCTGTACCCACAAAAATGACGCCCCATACATAGCTGCCCATTCCACACATGTCTGCTGGACATGGAAACTATCAATTACAACTGGCTGTACAACAAGTATTATTGTTGTCCTGACACCTCTCTCAGGGGTGGAAGGTTTCAAATGTCACACCAAATTACATGCATATGCACAGCTGTTGCTGATGAAGAAATGGGCAGCTATGGGCCTTACCTACATCCCTCCTGCAAATCCCAAGCTTGTTTCCCGACTGTCTTACCCTCTTTGTGACCCCTTTTTCACCACTTTCCTGTCTCCCCATTTTCATTTCTTTCAAAGAAAATAGCGCGGGTGTGCACCAGAGTAAGCACTGTTAAGCGGTTGTAAGCGGGTGTGCGCGTGTGTGCGTGGAGCTAAACGCCAGTGCGCATGCGTGAGCACTGCACAAACCAGCGCTAACCCGGTTACAACTGCTTAAAAGTGCCTTAGTCACTCTGATTGACAGGTTCTGTAGTCAGTACAAAAGCAAAATAAAATCCCACTGTCAGTCCCGAACCCAGGACCTTGGAAACAGTAGTCTGCATGACCTACCACTAAGCCATGACTCTTATACAAGAACATTGTGCTAAAATAAATATATCATGTAATAGTAGGAATGAATGTAAAGGGAATATAGGATGTGTAGTACACAAAGCATGTAATTTATACTTACTGTCAAAACTAGTGGATTTCCATAATAGTAGTGTGTGAACAGAAACAGCCATGCTAGTTGGTAGCTAGTAGGTAATAATGTCAGTTAATTTACATATATAAATGTATGTATATTTACACACACATATATATATATATATATATATATATATATATATATATATAGTTGTAGGTGTCAGTGTGCATACACACTTACTACAGGAAACAGGAGAGAGGAATGGAGAAATGTGAATCTACAACACAGCCTGAATCATGAGAGAGATACTAACCTTTACACTCACAGAACAGTGTCCACAGCATACCAGCATGGTCCCCGCCCTTACAATCTGAAAGGGCAATGCCTATCTCACATACCCTTTTATAGCACTGTCCTGAAATCACAGTGAGAACTGCAATCAGTACATAGCTCCCTTCACTCTGGAATAAAATCCCAGTCCAGGTTAGGCAGAGTCCCACATTGACTCTCTTCAAGAGGAATCTTGATGAGTGGATGGGAGATCGTAGGTTTACCCCGGCTATCACTTCTGTGTCACTGTTAGACAGAGGCACAGTATACTAACCTCAAAAAAAGGCATAGCAAAATTAATTTAAAATGGGTGGTGAAAGCCAAACACACTCTGGCTAGGCTTATAAATGCCCTAGGGAAGATAGCCTAGTATGAACCTATGAACCTATGAACAACTGGCTGCATGCAATTAGCAAATGCTGACTTACAATTGGTGCAGAGGCCATCACATGGACTTATGCAGATACCTACAAAAGCATCCTGTACTCACACTCCACACATGCAATACGTTCATTGCACTGTCTGGAGGCAGACAGAGAGAGAGAGAGAGAGAGAGAGAGAGAGAGACAGACAGAGATAGAGAGAGAGAGAGAGAGAGAGAAAAAAAAAAACACAAACAACACACGGTACACACACTGAGTCTAAGCTGTCAGCAGTGACAGTAGCAAGCCATGCCAGCAGCAGCAGGAAGCAGTAGTAGCGGTAATGCAACCAGCTGTGACAAACACAGGTAATGTAAAGTAGCAGGATAATAGTCTGTATACTGTGAACCCTCCATATGTGTCATAGGTCTGTATCTATAGGTATGTCCATGTGATATGTTGTGTGCACGTAGGTCCACCAAAAGGGGATGACTATACATTACATGTCAGTCAGTGTTAGGCCATGATCCTGGCAGCAGTTTTCTGTTGCAGTGAGGCCTGTCTGTAGGATGTGTGTGTCAGCTGGTGTAATGACTATGGCGCTTAGTTAGCATTCATCTGGGAACTTTGTCATCCACAACCCGCACATGTTTGCTTTTACATCTGAGAAATAAATGCCAAACATGAGGGGTCCTAGGACAGAGGCATGTGGGATACCACATGTGACTGGCATTGAGTCTGACATGGCTCCTACAATATCGATATTATGGATTCTGTATGTCAACCAGTGTGCAACCCATCATGTGACATATGTAGTAACATGTAAGCTAATGAGCTTGTCTATGATGCCTGAGTGGAGTACTGTGTTGAAGGCCTTAGACAAGTCCAGGTAGGCTGTATGGATTGCGTTGCCCTCATCAATGGCTGTAGTGACTGTTTTGAAAGGTCAACCAGGTTCAAAAGGCAGGATCAGCCCATCACAAAGGCAAACTGGCCGGGAACAAGTGTCTGCAGGTACCCAATATCGCTGTATATGCGTCCCATACTGAATAATTCCATAGCTTAGCAGACTAGGCTGGTTAAGCTTATGGTGCGGTAGTTCCCAGGGTCAGTAGAGGTGCCTCCTTAGTGGAGTGGGACCACTGTTGCTGTATGCCAGTGTTCAGGTACATATCCTGTAGTACAGCCAAGGTTAAATATCAGTCTTATATGCGATTGTATGTCCTCTTGGAGTTCACGTAGCACACATCCAGGGATACCATCAGGTCACATTGATGCTGTGTGTTCTGCTTTGCTGAGGGCGGCCCTCACCTGGACATGTGAGATGATAGGGAGGTTACATTCAGCTGTGATAAGTATTTCTACTTGTGGGGGAGAAGGAGGGGGGATACGTGCACCGAACCTGTCTGCAAGAATGTTGCCAATATCTGTGTGTTCAGTGAATGTTAAGTAGGTGTGTATTAACTCAGAGCATATCTGAGGTGTTTGGTCCATATGTGTAACATAACTGAAGAAGGCCTTGTGGTTTTCTATAGTGTTCGTGGCCATTTCCCTCCCAGAGTAGGCCGTGGATGTTGTTATGAGAGACCGTAGCTTATTACCAGTGCTGACCACAGATGCCTTCCCTTAATGTGAATCTGCTCTGTCCTGCAGTAGCCTCCTTCTATTGTTATACAATCTGCCTTTGGCTGGGGTCCACCGGACAGGATGCCTAACCTTTGTGCATAGGGTCAGGGTTAGAAATGTGTGTGCATGTTCCATGCAATCTTTGGGATGTCCGTGGGAAGCATTCGCAAAGGGGTCAGCAGTGTGGGTTGTGGCTTCCACTGGCCCAGTGGGCTGCATGGATACCATCTCAGTCCTAACAAGTGAATAAATGTCTAATCACATACATATCAAAGTAGTCTACTGTGCTGGTGGTGGTGGTGGTGGTGGGATATGTATATCCAGGCCGAGTAACTTGTGTCCAGATCACACTAGTGGATGGCGTTCCACATACAGTACCTTGGTATGAACCCCCAGAGTGAGGTTGTGCATTGGACCTGTCACAGTGTGCTGACCGATGGGGCATGCTACTATGTTGTATGGAATGTGGCAGGTATTGTTGCACAGGTGTTGGCTGAGCACTGATATCTGGCCAGAGGCACAGCAAAATAATGGGTATAGTTCCCCATACTAAAGGGGTGGCGTAAGCCACAAAACTATGGGCTAGGCTTGTAAATGCCCTCGGGCAGATAGCCTAGTATGAACCTATGAACCTATGAACCTATGTACTTGTGTATCCACCAAGAGACACACACATGCTACATATGGGAGTAGTAGTATATCACTACAGTTGAGTATCATGTATAGTATGTGTGCCATATATTGCTCACATAGTCTGCTGATATCCTGTTTGTGTTCTCTTCCAGGGACATGGCGCATCAGCGTAATCCTGCTTACTCTGCAGCAGAAGATGAGGAGATACACCAGAACCTGGTGCAGGATTATGACATACTGTTTTCCCGCACCAGCCAGAATCAGCAGGAGAGGGCTGCACTGTGGCAAGACCTTGTCCGTAGGGTAAATGACATTGGCACGCATAATAGGACATATGAGCAGGTATGACATCACTGCAGTGATTTAATCAGAAATGTCCATCAGCATGCGTCGGATATCCACAGGCAACAGGTTGCCACAGGAGGTGGGGTGGCCACACATCCCCCCCTCACCAGACTGGAGGGGCTACTCCTAAGTGGCTCCAGCCCCAGAACAACAGCAACAGCAATACACCTGCATCATGATGGAGGCTGGATCCACACAGCAGCATGACATGGAGCGTGCAGGTAATATGCCATATGTACACTTGACTGTTCTGTACACTGTTAGTTTATGCATGTGTAAGGTGTGTCCGTGGTATGTAGCTGTCAACATAGTATGTAATTGTGCAGGTGTGATATTGGCAATATCAGCAGCTGATGTATGAAAGGCAACTGGTGTACTACTGCACTGTATCATATGCAGTATCAATGGCACAGTTGTGCCCACTGACATTAATCTCCTCATTTCTGCAGGTCCCTCCGGTGTTACAGCAAGGCAGGCCATCCATGCTGGTGAGTGTGTTTTAACAATACCTACAATAGTCCTGATAGTGCTAGTAATACTAGTGTAACTCAGTAGTGCTGTGTGTATACTGCGGGGTGTGCATGTGTGCATGTGTGCCTGTGTCCACGTGTGCATGTGTGCCTGTGTGCCTGTGTCCACATGTGCATGTGTGCCTGTGTGCATGTGTGCATGTGTCCACGTGTGCATGTGTGCATGCGTGCACGTGTGCACATGTCCATGTGTGCACGTGTCCACGTGTGCATGTGTGCCTGTGTCCACGTGTGCATGTTTGCATGTGTGCATGTGTGCAAGTGTGCATGTGTGCATGTGTGCACATGTGCACGTGTGCATGTGTGCCTGTGTCCATGTATGCATGTGTGCATGTGTCCAAGTGTGCATGTGTGCATGTGTCCACATGTGCATGTGTGCATGTGTGCATAAGTACATCACTGGTAACATTGTGTGGACACTGTAAACTGTGTTTCTTGTCTTCCTCCCACAGGTTCTGGTGCTGCTCTGGTGTCCTGCAACAGGGAACCTGAATCTGGTGCCACAGGTACTGGTAATAATGATATCTGTGTAATGGCACAGGAAGGTGTGTCAGGGTCCACCATTGGTCAGCCAATTGACAGTACACAGCTGTCAACCCCATCATTGCGCACAGTCATCCTGCCAGTACATCCTATGTCACCATTGTCCCTAGGTGATGGACAGGATACAGTGGACATTGACCAGGGTAATGTGGTATCTGTGGCACATGCTTCCCCACACAGCAGCCATGGGCAGGGTCCTGCGATGGTACCACACAGACAGTTGCCCATGGGTCCTCATGGGAGCATCCGTGGGCATACTGCCTCTGGCAGACATGCCCAAAGAGGTCTGTCAACCTCAGCTATGTTTCGGGCTGTCATGCAGGCACAGTCGCATATGGAAAGGTACAACAGACAGGGTCTGAGGGAGCTGAGAGCATGTCGCACAGCCATGACTGACAGTATGCGTGACATCGCGGATGCTATCCGTAATTTCACTGATGTCATAGACAGACGTTGTGGGGACGTATTACAGCAGTTCCACAACCACATGTCCATGAGCCAGGGCAATGGTGGGTGGTTGCGGTGTCGATGTGGCCGTATGCCAGCAACAGCAGCAGCTGGCAGTCGGCGCGGACGACAACAGGCCCGCGGATGCCCCCATAGTGCCAGCAGCAGCCCCAGCAATGCTGGGTCTGTGCTGTCATCTGAACACCCCAGGAGACCACATGCACGTGGCTCTGGACAGTCCCAACAGGGACCTGTGTCCAGTCAACACACTCCCGCTTCTGATGACAGTACCCAGTCTGGCTTAGTACCGGATACGGTCCGTAGCACCCCTGCCAGGCACAGGTACAATGTCCGTGCCCAGAGAAACTGATCTGTATGACCTGCCAGGTGCAGTCTGTGGCTGTCCACAAACCCCTGTATATGGCAGCCATGAGGTGGAACTGTGTGTGTGCATACGCACATGCGAAATGTTAACACCTAGGGCTACCACATACATGCACACACTGCACCAACAGTGCCCCACCCTGTACTGCTGTCCCTCACCAACACACATACACACACATGTCAATTGGTGGTATCAGTGGCAGACTCAGGCATACCTAATTCACACCCTGTGCATATGATGAAACTGTGCCACCTCCTGCAATCTCCAACATCAGTGCAGGAACAGGTAAACATGTTGCTGATGCACAGGGTGACTACATAGAAGTGTATTAGTAGTATCATGTTGGTAACAGTACATTGTGCTGATATGACTGTGTGCATATCCCAGCATGCCTGATGCAGTAACCGTCTGACTGTCCTGAATTGTTATCTACACCCATAGTACGTACCAAAGTGTAACAGCTGCACATTATTGCATACCGGTGGTAAGGATGTCAACAGATAGCCACATACATGGGTAGCACAGGGGGGGGGAGCTAATGCAAGTAGTGATACGCAATGATGGACATGTACAGTAATGGTGGCAAGTTGCCCACAACGACTATGCAATGTGGATGTTTGCGCATGTTGATATGTGTGCAGTACCAATGTAATCCAAATCACAATTAACTATGACATAATATCAGTTCTACCATGGGCATCTGCGCTGTGCATTCCTGGGTACATGTTGATAGTGCCTACATATTTGCACTGTTACCTACTGTTAGTGTTACCCCTTCTTTGTTGTACAATGGACTACTTCCAGCCCTGCTTACTCTAGCTTTGTTTGCATGCATGTTCACTTGGGGTTCCCTGGAACACTGCTTCCACCTGCAATGCAGAGTTACAGTGCTTCTGTGGACTCCTAGTGACATCTGCATAGCGTACGATACGTATGTCAAGTTTACACATGACAGAATGTCACTGTCTGTCCTGTTCGCATGTACTTTGCCTGTGACACATTGCACGTCTTACCTGGCATTTACCCACGTGTGCAGTCATATATGCCAGTGCTATGAAATCAGTAGCAGTACACCCACACATACACACCTTCAGTATGTTGTTCCCCATTGGCCCTATGTGTTGGTAATCACCATGGCAATCACACTACTATGGTAGCATGTGCAAAGGTAACCTGTGAATCACCTCTATGGTCCAGTTGTGGTTTATGTGAGTCATGTGGCAGTGTCACAGCTGCCACATGTATGCAGTCAACCCTCACCCCTGGCGAGGAATGTACAACACATGTGTGGGATGCCACCACATAGCCAATCTGGGGACTGAGCACTCTGAACCCAGTAATGCCATACACTGTCAGGTGGCATGACATACTACAGTGACTACAATACCAGTCAGACATAGACCCGCACTGACAGCAATCTGAACACACTGGGGCATACTTGGAGACTCAGAATAGCATCCTGCCTGAGCATCACACACCTCCGCAGCTGGCACACAGGCATACGTTACATTGGAACAGAGGACATGCCACACATGGCACACACATCCCATGTGCCACACACTCACAGCCTGTAGGGCTACACAACACACCTGCTACAGATGTGTCAGGTACCTCTCTTGGCCGCTGCAGTGGGGTCCCGCTCAACAGGCTGTACATGGTGAAGGTCACAGTGATATGCCTGTGGGGCACTATGGTCCACCACAAAACACATGCATACAGGTCAGTCAGAGGCATGGACACATATGACTCAGTCATTGACCATGCCACTATGGATGACCTGAGACATACCTCCCTGGGCTACATGATAGGGAACATAGAAGGGATCTCTCAGCATGTGGCACGGGCCAGTATGAGCCTGATCTTGGTTGCCATCATACCCTCACCAGGTATGCTACCACTATATGTAGGAAGGGTGTTCTATGTCTACATTCTGCTCAATCTCCAATGTCATTCATAGGGTATCCACTGGCTGTCAACGTGTGCTTACATGCTAGGGAAGCCACAATGATTTGCGAGGGGCAGATTGCACATGACACCCATGGGCCAATGTATATTGGCGAAGCCCCTTGATACACACATAGTGCCTTATGCTGCAGGACACGGATTACATAGCCACCTCCACGGGTATCACACAGGATAAGACACTAACAGTTATGCTGCACACCAGCAGTGTACACCACAAGATGCATGCACTGGACACTGTCCTCAGCATGGTGAACTGCAATGTCTGTGCAGTACCAGAGTCCTGATTCATGGCTCACAGGTGCAACCCATCACTGCCAGGTTATACCTCATACCATGCCTGTTGTCCCCTACACATGTAACACACATGGACAGGGGGGTGGTATCCCAAGGCACCACAGATACACACACCTCCAGGTTGTTGGCACAGCACAAAGCATCAGGGCCTATTCATGTGCAGCTAACAGTGTGTCGGACTGCCTTCTGGTTCATAGCCTGGCACACACAGCCCTCCCATACACAGGAAACCCACCTATCCTCCATAACAACACTGGCAATATGACAGTCTCAAGAACTGTCTTTATATGGCTGGACTGCATCCAGCCAAACATTGTGCGTGAGCATTACTGTAGCTACAACACACTAGTTGAAGGGTTCCCAGCATGTGGTCACTGAATTGCAGTGGAATAACATGTTACCACTCCCACAACAGGTGGGAACATGCAGCACCTGTACATTGACTACATGTAGACTATATGGCCCAGACCAGATGTGTATCCCCTGCTGTAGGCATTTTACCATATACACCCACACTGTATAGACACATACCGTGCGGCCTGCACAGTAAGACACAGTCATATTGTTATGCATTGCAAATACCATTTATCCACTCGAGGCATGTGTCAGACATGGTAACTACTGCAGGTCACAGGTATTTATGTGTATGTGTCACACACATACTTCATGTGTGCAATGCCATTGCTGGTTTAGGCAATGGCATGCATTGTTATGCACAAAGACACACACAAGGTCATAATGTGTGACACAACCACACGTGGCAGTTGTGGGTTATCACAACATACCTATCTGTACTCTGACAATGGTACTAGACCCAGTAGCGGAGCGCACTATTGGCATTACTGGCCAACTAGCCCTGTTTGGCTGTGCTGATAGTGTGGTGACATCCCCTGTGTTTACTGGGGGAATATGCAGCATCTGGTGTATTGTAGTATTTGCCAAAAGGATCTGTTCTCTCACACTTGCAATTACACACACCCTACTACCCCACACACACACACACACACACACACACACACACACACACACACTTGCCATTTGCAGGATTCATACCCCTACCTATGTCACGACACGTGAGAGAGACACATTAGCGAAGTGTACTATTCGGATTACTACGAGGTTCCTCTTCTCTGGCTGTACTTATAGGGTGCTGACATAATCAGTTTTTGGAAAGGGTAATGTGCATCTTGTAGTGTGATCTCCTAATTGCCAAAACTAACATGTTTTTCATACAGAATTGCACACACACAAACTCCCCACATCCCAACACACACACACTTGCCATTTGCAGGTTTTAAACCCCTACCTAACTATGTTATGACACTTGAGAGAGACGCTTTAGCAGAGTGCGCTATTCGGATTACTGGGAGGTGTTCCTTCTCCAGCTGTATGTATAGGGTGCTGACATCATCAGTGTTTGGAAAGGGTAATGTGCATCATGTAGTGTGATCTCCTGATTGCAAAAAAGCACATGTCTTTCATACAGAATTGCACACACACAAACTCCCCACATCCAAACACACACTTGCCATTTGCAGGTTTCAAGCTCCTACCTAACTATGTTATGACACTTGAGAGAGACGCATTAGCGGAGTGCGCTATTCGAATTACTGGGAGGTTTCTCTTCTCCTGCTGTACTTATAGGGTGCTGACATCATCCGTGCTTAGATAGGAGAATGTGCATCCTGTAGAGTGCTTTCACAGATGCCAAAAGGGACATCTTCCTCACACAGACTTGCACACACACTAACCCCCCTCCACACACACTGGGCAGTTGCAGGATTCAAACCCCTACCTAACTATGTTATGACACTCGTGACAGATGCATTAGCAGAGCACACTATTCGAATTACTGGGAGGTTTCCCTTCTCCTGCTGTACTTATAGGGTGCTGACATCATCCTTGCTTAGATAGGGGAATGTGCATCCTGTAGAGTACTTTCACAGTTGCCAAAAGGGACATCTTCCTCACACACACACTAACCCCCCTCCACACACACTAGGCAGTTGCAGGATTCAAACCCCTGCCTAACTATGTTATGACACTCATGACAGACGCATTAGCAGAGTGCGCTATTTGAATTATTGGGAGGTTTCCTTTCTCCTGCTGCACTTATAGGGTGCTGACATCATCCGTGCTTAGATAGGGGAATGTGCATCCTGTAGAGTGCTTTCACAGATGCCAAAAGGGACATCTTCCTCACACAGACTTGCACACACATCAACCCCGCTCACCCACACACACACACACACACACACACACTGAGCATTTGCATGGTTCGAACTCCTACCTACCTATATTATGACACTTGAGGGAGACGCATTAGCAGAGCGCGCTAACCGAATTACTGGGCATCTGGTCTGAACCTGCAGTATTTACAGGGTGCTGACATCTTTATTTCTACAGAGGTATGTACATCTATTACTATCTGTCAGGTGGGGGATAGCATATATATGCATTTGCAGCCACCTACGTCAGGGTCAGATATGCACATTGCACTGGCAGGTTATGTTCTATACCATGCTTCGTGACCACAGGACCTGTAACACACAACACAACCAGTCCAGAACACCACTCCCACATCCAGGACACACACTTTGCTTCCCTGGGAACAGTGCCAGGATATGCAGGTGTTCACATACACCATTCCAGTTGTTAACATCAGGTACAGGCATATTGTGTGTGAGAACTACTCAGGCCTCTACCACTTTACCCTACAGCCACTACAATTTGTGGGTCCATGTGCTATGGCAGAACCACACACCACAGCCACATGGGTGAATACATATTGCACCTGTCCGTCTGCAACATGGGTACTCACTGTTCCACACCAGAGGTAGACTACCATTGTTGATATCTGACCATACCCACCTTTCCCTGGACATCCATATCCCATCCCCACCCCCAGGCAAGGTTGTCACTGCACACAAACTGTATTTAGCACAAGCAGACTCTACACTTGTGAAGACTGGGGTGGACGACTTCAAAGGACCCATGCTGGGGGACTATACTGGCCACTCTGCATAATCCTTGACAATTGCATTCTATGAGCATGTGTAAGGTTTGCATTGATCATGCTATCCCACATATACCTATGACTGCTCCACAACAAGACACCTGTCAGGTGTACACCAGCCATATATGAGCCGTCCAACAGACTGAGTGAGCTAATACATTGCAGAGCTGTAGCCCACAGAGGGAGGACATCTGTGAACAGTTCCGGCATGACACTTCATTCCCACATAATCATCACAACACAGTGTTGACAGTGGAATTGTCCAGACAATGCAGATAGGGCTCCCCTCAGTCTGTTATTGATGGCCACTTACTGTTAGAGGTTCCAGCACACGCCAACAACATGGCTGTGGCTTAGCACATTCAAACCCTGGGATCTCCACTGTGCCCCTGCTTGACAGAGGCACAGCTCACTAGCCTCACACATTGCCTTATGTGACCTACTTTACAGTGGCACAGTAGACTACTGTACTGGGGATGCAGATGCCAAGCACACTCTGGCTAAGCTGTCATTCCCTAGGGCAACAAGCCTAGTATTGACCTCTACACCCATATGTTCAATTGTCAGATGCACAATATTTGTTGTGCTGTTATACTGTTTGCAGGTCTTTATTGCCATAGCATTCCCTGTTCCTATGAACAACTTGTGTATCTGTGGAAGATGTTTGAATATGAGGGCAATCCACTATATCACTTATGTCTCTGTAGTCATTTACTGTGTGCACTGGGAAGATTGCTGTGTTGTGGTTGGTTCCTGGAATGACACGTACAAATACCAGATATGTGTGGCCAACTGCTAAACGGAGATATGGCCTAAGTGTGTGAGCATGCCCAGTTCAGCCTTTCCATGGCATGCTGTCTGACATATGCCTCATTTATCAAAGTGTGCGAGCATGCCCAGTGTAAGCTTTCCATATGTTGAACTCTGACGTCCACCACATATTTGGGTGTGTGTGAACTTCAACAATATCTCACGTTTATGGTTGTGTGTTGGGTGTCATGTTGTGTACTAACTGGCCGACTGCTTCGTGTCTGCCACAACAGGGATTATACTGTGCCTGCAGGGATTGCATGGGATACTTTGCATACAGTTGTCAACATCCTTTCATAATGACCTAACACTGTAGTACCGTATAGTGTACTGGTTCAGTACTTTCACTGTGGTGGACAGTATCCTGGGCTTTAGTCCTATCACTGCTTGACATCTTCATAGTGAGCACAACAGAATGTGTAGGGGCCAGTTGTGCACATATGACCATGTTGTATTATGTTCAGATATGGACTACCTACACCAGGCTTGTCCAACATTGGTAGTGTATTCCACAACATAGGTGGACATTGGCAAACACTAGCGATGTTCCCTAGGCCATTTCTGATGCTAGTCACAGGGTATGTTTGTCCTTCGACACACATTGTAACTGGAGTTTGCCAAGACATATATCATGGTTAGTATACTGTGCCTCCGTCTACCTCTGACATAACAGTGATACCCAGGGTTAACCTACCATCTCCCATCCACTCATCAGGATTCCTCTTGAGGGGTGTCGATAGGTGACTCTCTGGCTAACCTGTACTGGGAGTTTACTCAAGAGTGGGGGTGCCTTCTGTGTTATGGATCATTCTGTACAGCTTGTCTTATGTATGCCAGTGCTGGGGTTCAGGTCTCTCATGTGCATAGCTCACTGCCATTCAGATTGTACAAGGTGCAGCATGTTCATTGATTCCAGCTTGGACATGGCTTCATACATCAGGCACAGCTTGCCTCTGGCTGGGCAGTATGGCAGTGTGTGGAGCTGCAGTTTGTTTACTCAGACAACACATGGCATCTGTTCATGCTCTTTGCTACTCCTGGTGGGGTACTGTTGTGGACTTTACAGTTGATGGAGGTGTCTGCTGAGGTATATCCCACAGGGGCTATTGTAGTCAATTGTGATGCTGATGAAGGATGACTGCAGAGCCACAGTGACCTCCCTTATCTACATCTGACAACCTTCATGATTGGGTGGGTATATGGTATGTTTCTGCGAACACTACAGCCACATGTTTGTCCAGTGCAGGATATCTATCACCTTGTGTCCCCAGGTCTCTCATTACATGTTAGGTACATAATGGGTTAACACCTGTGTGGTAATTTGTGGGCACTTACTGTATATCCACGGTGGTTGTCTATACACAGTTCTGCAATTAGCTTGCTGACATGGC
This sequence comes from Protopterus annectens, assembly GCF_019279795.1. Lineage (NCBI taxonomy): Eukaryota > Metazoa > Chordata > Ceratodontiformes > Protopteridae > Protopterus > Protopterus annectens. The sequence continues at coordinate 438,474,916 of NC_056734.1, read as the reverse complement.
TATGGCTCCAGTTGTCTGTTTCTAGGTGGCCCTTTTGTGGGTTGCTTGTGTCAGCTGGGGGTCGGATATGGTGGGCTGTTTGTACTCCTCTGCATACATGTTCAGTCACAGTCCTTCCATGTTGGCCTGTACCTATGGGACATATATACGGAACAGGGGGTCCCAGGACCAAGCCTTGTGGGATGCCACTCATATCTGCTTTGTAGTCTGACATAGATGCAGCATGTCTGACCATGTCAGTTCTGTCCTTGGTCTGGTTTGCAACCCCTCTACTGACATAGGGGTATATATTTAAGCTGGTGAACATATCCATACTGAACTCATAGGGTATTGTCTGGAAGCATATGCACGGTCCAGCTACGCTGTGTGGACCACATTGCCCTCATCAATGACCTTAATGACTGTTTCAAATGGGTCAAACATGTTTAGGGGCAGGATCTGCAGTTACGACAGCCACACTGTGTAGGGTCTGGTATCAGTAGGTCCACGATAGATTTATGTCTGTGGAACATACTGATCCTTTCCATAGCTGTGCAGACCAAGCTTGTCAGGATCCTGGGGTGGTAATTTGCAGTATCCATTCAGGCAACACCATGGTTGTGAAGGACCACTGTTGTTGTAGACTGCTCTTTGGGTACATATCCTGTGGTAAGGCTGACATTGGGCAGTAGTGTGATTTGGCATTCCATTATTCTTGGAGTCCATGTTGGCCTCATCCCAGGACACCATCACATACCTTTGCTGCTGTGTGTTTTGCTTTGCAGATGATGGCTGTTACCTCAGCATATGCAATGTCAGGGGACCAGCAGTCTGCTGGGATAGATATTTTGCATTCTGGGGGTTTGCACTGCACCTGTCAGGTTGTATGTTGGCAATATGTGTGTGTGTTTGGTATGTTGTTTGTAATATCTGTGTGATTCGGAGCATATCTGTGGATTCCCAACATGGTTCCTACCATCAGTTAAGTAAGCCTTGTGATTATCCATAGTGTCCTGTACAATTTGTATCTTCATAGGTTCATGGGTTCATACTAGGCTATCCACCCTAGGGCATTAGTAAGCCAAGCCAGAGTGTGTGTGTCTTTCGCCGCCCCTTGCTATGTGACTATTATGGCCATTTATGATTTTCTTTACTGTGCCTCTGTCTGGACATGACACAGTGAAGACCCCCAGTGTACATGTACAACCATCCATCCACTTGGCAATATTCCTGTTGAGGGGTGTCAGTGAGGGGCTCTGCCTAACATGGATTGGGATCCTGTTTCTGGGTGTGGGTAGCCTCTGGGTTATGTATCTGTCCCTCCAGCACATCCTATTTCATTATGTGTTGAGGCTGACATCTGTCACTCTCACAGCTTCAATGGCTTTGATTTCCTGTGGTGGAGCATGTCCATTACTCCTGTGTTGGACATGGCCTTGTACAACAGACATACAATGCCTCTGTGTAGGCAGTCTGTGACTGCATTCAGCTGGGGTGTCTACAGCCAGGCAGCATATGACATATATTTGACACCCTTTATCCTCTTGGTGGGGTACCTTTGAGGTCTTCAGAACCGCTGCAGGTGTCAGGTACTGTACATCCCATATGCGTCATTGTACTAGATTATGGGTCTGATAAGGGAACAGTACAGGAGCACAGTGACCTCTGTTGATGTAGATGTGAATCCTTTCATGATACGGTGTCCAATATCGACAGTCTTCCTAGACACATTGGCATTGTGAGTGTCACATGACAGGTTACTGTCGACTTGTGTCCCTAGGTCCCTGATTACTCCTTGCATACATAATGGTTTACCACCTATGTGGTAATTTGTGAGTACCTTGTCTGGTATTTGGTGGGACATTCATACTGTCCAGTGTCTTCAGGATGTCTGGGTGGGGTTCTTGTGTGTGAGAGTGTGGTCTGTTGCATGCTACAGACTGTACAGCAGTTTTGACTACACTTAGGTGCACATGGGTGGTCTCCGCTGCTTCATGCATTGTCAGTTACCTGGCCATATGGGTGTCTGTGTTGCATATGGATACTCCCCCTCCTTTGATGTTTTGGTCCAGGTGTTGGGGCCACAACGCATGATATGTGGTATAACCTGGTAGTGCTGGTGTGCTATCAGTAGGCTTGCAGCAGGCTTCTGTCACTGCACAGACATCGATGTTCTCCATACTGGGAAGGGCCTCAGGGGCATGCATATTGCAGTTTACACATCTGGCATTGGTCAGCATTACCCTTATGTTTCTTACCACTTATGTTTTCTAGGGTGGTGGGTTAGTCTTTTTGGCCTTGCCTACATACAGCTCTATGGAGGTGGCAAAGGCCTTATCCAGTATCCAGACGCCCAGGGGTAACAGGTGCAAGCCATCCCTGAAACAGCAGCATGGCTTGTCATGCATGACATCTCAAGCAGACAGACATTAGACCCTCTTGGACTGACAGCTGTAACTGTGCCACCTGTTAAAGTTGATCATTCTGTGTTTGTACTGTGGCATCATTCTTGGTGAGGGTTGGATGCTGCAAACGGCCAGTGTCATACCGGCCTGGGGTACATACTCAGAGAGCTCATCCATGTCTCTTTTCATGTAGTCCAGGGAGGTACATCTCAGGTCATTCACACCAGCATGGACAATGAGTGCATCATATTTCTGCTTGCTTTGGGGTGACCTGCGTACTTGTGTTATGTGGCATATTGTGGCAGCCTACAGGCAGCTTACTGTACCCTTTCCCTTGTTCAGTCTGGTGAGTGGGACAGCAGTGTGTCTGCCTATACAGACACCTATAACAACTGTATCAGGCATGTTGTTTCTCCTTCTGGCCTGTGACTGTTTGGCACACCAGCTTTGTGTACTATGTGTTGCATGTGCTATGTTTGGAGGTTGTGGTTGCTTGGGATCTGCTTTGGAGGCTTCTGTTGGTGTGGTGTGTTTGTAATTAGGGCCTCCGGGAATGTTTTTCTGTGTTTATGTGTTTGGTTTACAGTTGTGATAGGTCTATGTGGGACTGGGTTTGTGGTGTATGTGGTTACCTTCTCCTCCTGACTAGTTTTGACAGTACTGAGTTGGGGGAGCTCAGCCTCCGGTTTGGATACATGGTTGCATCTCTCACATATATTTGTATTTATTGGGGGGAGTTGTGGGTTGTCTGTCTACTTGGGCCAGGTGTCACATTGCCACTGGATTCACAGATTCTACTTGTTGTGGCTGGCCTTAGTGGATTGTATGTGTGGACATATTTTATTGCCATACTACTGATCAGTGATTACTTCCCTTTTTATGTCTGCTCTATCATGTAGTAGCTTCCTCATTCTCTTGCATGGTTTGGTAATGGCTGGAGTCCAGCATGCCAGATGCCTGCGTTTATGGCATTGTGTCTTGTTGTTATTTGTGATTGCATACTCCAAGCATTCCTGGCTGTGTTCATGGAATGCCTGTATAACATGTTCTGCTGTGTGTCCCATATTCTGCACTTGCACAGGGCCTTTCGTGGAGTCCACATCGGTTTGGAGGGGTGCAACCTATGCTTTACACATGTTTTTCACTGTGGTTTTCTGGCCAGGGTCTGTGGTCAGGATATGTATATCCAGTGTGATTACTCTATGGTCTGGTCTTACCAGTGAGGGATACACTTCTCATCTTGCCATCCAGTACACATGTTGTTGATTATCACATCCAGTATGCTTACCCCTCTTGTGGGAGTGGTACATTGTTCCTGGGCATTTTGGTTTATGGATTCTATGAACTTTTCTCCTACTGTGTTGGTGCTAGTATAATGCTCCCAGTGTATGTCTGGGTATTTTCAGTCAAGCAATATAATGTGGTTTGGGGGGCTTGATATATTCATGTATTCCAACATAGGCCAGGTGCAGTTCCTGGTATTAGGACAGTAGTCTGCAGCAGGCTATATACTGGGAGGCGGTTTTAGCCATTGGTATTTGACCATGGATAATCCATGCTGCTTCTTGTTGTGGTACCAACATGGGGGTGTGGTTATCCTTGACATTTATTGCTAGTCACCCTCCTTTTGTAGCTTGTTCCATGTTTTGTGGCTGTACAGCACAGTATGAGGTGTAACCTGGTAGTGTTAGGGTGCTGATGTGAGCCTTGACCCAGTTTGCTATTACAGGACTGATATCAACATTCTCCATACTGTGTGCATTTACACTGCACACATCTTGCTGTTTAGACTTCTGGCATTGGGTAGCATTACATCTAGGTTCCTATCCCTTGTGGTACCTATGAAGGTGGGTTTGTGTTTTGAGACTTACCTATTCAGAGCATGCTGTGGGTACTGACAGCCTTTGCCAGTATCCATGGGGCCTGGACTGATAGGTGCATGCCACCCCTAGCAGGTGGTACATCGTCATGCTCCACATGTCTTCCCAGGCTGAAACACATTGGCTCCCCTTTGACTAACTGCATTACTTCAGCCAGTTATTGCAATTGATCATCCCATCGTCATTTTGTGGCTTCATGCTTGGTGAGGGTGGATGTTAGTCAGAGTCCTCAGGTGTGCATATAGTACATGGTGTTACATTACTTAACACATGGCATTCATGCCTCAGGTGGTGCTGCAGGGCTGCCTCTGTCAGATGTGCATATTACACTCCCTGTACATGTTTGTGAGCAGGTCATGTCATTTTAGGCATCCCTGTTATTATTTGAGTGAGTCAGAGGGGGTATCATTCCCAGGGTTCCTACTGAGCCAGTGTATGTGCTATGTGTTGCCTCTTTGCCAAGGCCAGGGCATACTGGGCACGCCTCCTTCTGCCTACTGGGGCAGGCTCAGGTTGTTCCTCCTCCGAGTCACGCTCTGCCTGTGATGGCCTTGGCAATGGTGGGGGGCTGTTTGGCCCAGCCCTATGCTGGTCCTGCTGCAGCTGTTTTTACAAGATCATATTATGTAGCATAGCACATACCATGACAATTTGGGTACATGTAGTTGGTGTGTACTGCAAGGCTCCACCACATGTGTTTCCAACACCGGAACCGTGACTTGAGCAGCCCAAACACACGCTCTATTACATTATGTGTTTGTGCATGTGCCTCATTATGGCGTTCCTGTTCAGGTGTGTGTGCGTTTCTGATGGGTGTCATCAGCCACGGCTCCAGTGCATAACCTGCATCCCCCACTAGGTGTCCGTGTGGGATGTCCCCACTGGCAAATGTCTGGTACAGCTGCGTCAAATGCCAGATGTGGGAATAATGGTAGCTGCCAGGGCAGCCAGCACACACATTCATTATTATGCCCTGGGCATCACACATGACCTGGCAGTTGATGGAGGGGAAGCCCTTGCGGTTAATGTAGGCCCTACCCCACTCACCGGCTGGTGCTTTGATGCATATGTGTGCAGTCTATTGCACACACTACCTCAGGGTATTCCGCTATTTGCTGGAAGAGATGCATATTGCTGGCCAATACCTCACGGGCATTGGGGAAATATACATGATCACCGACATGTGCTGACATGGCATCCAGGAACTGGTGCAGTACCCTGGAGGCTGATGCCTGTGATATCCCCATCATATCACCAGTTGGTCTTTGGAAGGTACCTGTTGCTAGTATTCTTAGGCCAACACATACCTTGGTTTCCACTGGGATGGGTTCCCCTCTGTTAGTTCTGTGTGTGAGGCGTGGCCTGCACAGCTCAACTATTTGCTGCAGGAGCTCTCTGTCCACTCTATAGCGCTCTACTATCTCCAGCTCATGTAACCCATGGTAGGTGACCCTGGGCCTGTACACTCTTCTCCATCTCCTCACTGTGGGTTGTCTGGCACCATCTGCATTGTCACCACCCTCAGCAAGTCGCCTATGTCTCATTATGACAGCTATGGCAGCCCCTAACATTTCTGTTCTGAGTGAAGCTTTTTCAGTTTTCACTTCTAATAGCTTACTCCTGTCTTGCAGTGTCTCTTGAGAGAAACATCCTGCACTGCTGTTTGCAGAGTTTTAAGTGCTGGGCTGGGCTACTATTCTGCCTGTGTAATTGCCTGCTTCTAATTGTTTTCACCTGCTAGCTCCAGCAGTATTCCCTGCTAGCTTCCTACTAATTCTGTTGCTTCCTTTTTCCTTTCTGTTTCCTCAGGGGGGAGCAGTGTGCATACCAGCAGAAACATGCTCACAGTGGCTTACACACGTGCACACATGCTTACATGGTTCAGGATCTGCCTATTCAGGTTAAAACGCGCGCACACCAGTGCAAACAGTGTTAAACATCTGCCACCACGTTCCCACATGCTCAGTCTGCCTTACACGTGCGCACACTGCCCTACCCGGGCCTCATGGCTCGCACACGTGCGCATGCACGCCCAGCAAAAAACTTTGGTGTAAGTAACAGTGTACACCTTCCATTTCTTGACTTTCCCATGCTTATCTTGTGGCACTCCTCTTTCCCTGATCTGTGTCTGTCATCTGTCATGTTACACTGACCTCCAATGAACTGCATTTCTTTCTACCATTCCCCCCTGTGATGTCACCTATCTCCTACTCTATTCCTCCCCCTTATGTATATCTTACACTACTCAGACTGTGCTCATTTGCTATGTGACTGTGGGATTCAGTATCCTAACCCTCATTTACATGAGATTGCCTACTAATGCTTAGTTACATGTCTTAGACTCAGCTTCCCCCCTTAGCAACCACTACACGGTGGCCATGTTGTTTTTGGTCTGCTGGTCCCTGCATTGTCATTCCATGTATTGCATAAAACCCACATTTGTGGGTTTATAACCTTCATTTTTATGTTTTATACAGCGCAGCCCGTTTGCGCGGGGCTGCGCTGCGTTTAAACATCGGCGATCGCCAAAAAAAAAATAAATTATATTTTTATAAATTTTGCATCGGGTTACCTTGCCAGTGGCCACATATTTGGCCATTGGTATGCTTGCCTGACACATATGCACCCTTTATTTGGAGCTGACATGGCTCCATTGTGATATTTGCAGAAACGTACTCAGTTGTCAACTGAGTACATTTCTGCAGCTAAAACGTCTCTTACACTGGCTGGTTTCTGCTTCGTGGATCGCTAATATACCTCATTTGCATACCTTTTGGCTGCAAGTGAGGTATTTAGCATATCCACGCCCAGTCCGTGTAAGAGACATTTTAGCTGGTCTCTTACACAGAGTTTAGGGCTGTTCCTGGATCGCGAGGCTTGCATGGAGTGTTACACATCTCTTACACTCCGTGCAAGCCTTCGTGAATCCTGTCCAATGTATCTTTTAAACCAATCCTAACCAATCAACCTTCACTAAAATACAATCAATTAGATTAGTTAATGTTGATTGGTTTAAAAGATACATTGTTTTTAATTGCTGTTAGATCTGAAGAAGCATTAGTTTAACACAAAGGTGCTCATCTGTTGTGTTTTATTAAAGTTATAGTTTATATTTTATTGCCATGGTAGCTGTATTGTTTTATGTTCTACTACACATTTAGAAATATAAAGAAGAAAATAAGCTCACTACTTTTCTGGGCCATAAAATCTCTGCATTCCAATTAAACCCTCCAGAATCATAATAGTAAAAAGTATTTTACTCTCCCGAATCACAATAGTAAAAGTATTTTACTCTGCCAACTATAATACAGCATTTCCTTAATAGCATATATCTGAAAACAAAATTAAACTCTCATTCAAATAATCACCAATAAAATAGCCAGGTTAATCACACACTCGCCAAAAAGAATGTCATTGCAAGTGCTACAAAAAGCAAAATGGCTTTCTGTCAAACAAAAAGCAAATCTCCTTTTTGGATCACAACTACAAACTATTACAAAACCAGACTTTCTTTCCAGTAGCTTCCAGAATAATATGAGACTCTTTAACCTAAAACTTTAGAAACATTGACCAGTCTGCATCCTCAGTGCTAGGCCTTCAAATTAAATTCCAGTGCACAAATTATTGCTTCTTTACTCTAGGTCCCAAAATTTGGAATCCATACTAACCTCATCCAAAAGCACGTCCTCTTACTCAAAAATGCCATTCTCAGCTGCAAATGCACCACCTGAAAATAATAAAATGACAGTGTAATATCTCAAATCAAATAAACTAATCAAGCCATAAACTCCTACTCACTGGCACCATCCCTATTCCCCCTCCTTTAACCTCTCCATACTAGAAACTCCTGTTATAATACTATACTGCTAAAGAATTTCAAACTCTAAGCCTATATTGTAAGCAATTTCAGCCATCTATATAACCCTCTGTTAAAATACATATTCATTTGTATATAACTGTATGTAGCAGTGCAGTGTATGCTTAATTAGGCTGCTAACTTGTCTCATGGTTCTGTAGCAATTGCATATATGTAAGTTTATCTCTACTACTGTATATAATTCTTAATATTCTCAACAATTGTATAATTATATATACTTTATCTCTTGCACTATACCTCTGTAACTTTAATGCTTTTAAGGCTAAGACTAAAATCAGTCATTTATGATCAGTGCTCTGCCCCAGTTAACAAATTTAAATATATATATATATATATATATATATATATATATATATATATATATATATATAAATAAATGCTGGCTGAGTGACAAATTATATATACCTGGACAGTGCCATCAAAGGGAATGATGGCACCCTATTTGGTGACCACTAGAGGCCACAGGCAATGCAATCTGGCTGTTCCCCACCTTACCTGACAGTAGTCAGACCTGGAGCCATGTGGAGTTCTGGTGGGAGAAGGATGGGTCAGATAGGGAGAGATGTAGACCTGGGCCACACCACTGGCACAGTTGTGGCAGATGGAAACGAAAGGAAGAAAACATTACACACATGTAGAAAACAAATGCTACTCTTAGTTATGTGGCATATGCTCTATCAGAGCAGTACACAGCTGTATAATAAACAAGCATTATGTATGCTAGTATGACACATCAGAAACCCCCTGTCTACTCTCATTATCTCATGGCCCTATGGTAGGCATATGTGAAGTGCCACTAACTTGACTATGTCTACAAGTGTGCATGATGAGGCAGTGACATGGTACTCTTGCACACCAAAAGTTGTGGCCAGTGTTTTGTGTACCATGTATGTGGGTTCCCTGAGAAAAATTGTACAGGGAAGAGGTACCCTGCAGCACACAAAACAAGGCCATATATCAATACTATCTTGTGTATGTAAAAGGAAAGTATGACCAACAGTGTCATCTGCTGGACTGGAACATGGGCAAAATGATGTCAATAAGAATACATCCACTAACCAATATGAGGCCCCAGCACAATGTCTTCATAATCTTATCTACCCTCCCCAACACATGCACACATACATAAAAATACAACCCACAAAAAACACCTTTTCATGACAAACAACCACAACTGTTTCCCCCACCCCTTCTACATCCATCTTGCCCCCATCCAAAAAAAATGTATACCCTGACTTAGACAGTGTGCTCATATGCTGCATGCAACAAGACTTGTCAGGACACAGATCAATAGATCCACTACAGTATGGCAGATAGATCCACATAAGTAGTATCTGCCTGTGTAACCTATATTTGTCTCATGTTTCTTGCTTGTGGGAGTATGAAGAGCAGTGACTATAAGGAGAGGTATATCTGGTTCATCTAGCACCTGGCACCCGTTCCCAATTTAGCATCCTAACCCCTCAGCTCTTCATGTGAAGAGCAAAAAAAGGACTTCATCTTACACTGTAGCAAGCTGATTGGCTCCTACGGCTGATCCATGCCCTTTCACCTTTCAGTGAAGAGCAATTTAAGAAAAAGACTCCAACTTGCACTGTAACAAGCCTATTGGATTTTTGCAGGCAATACACACTTCCCTCAGCTCTTTAGATGAGCCAAAAAAAAAGATCCTTACTTAAAACTGTAGCAAGCAAATATGTTTTTCTTTACCTTAGTTTTGGTACCTCTAGGTAGCACCCTCTAACACTTTCCACTGGGAGCAGCTTCCCCCTTTGCCCTACACACTGACAGCATGTAAATGTAACTGGCAGGTATATTACAGAGAACTATGGTAGCCCTCTGAGGTGATGCACTTTGATTTTGTTGGCATGTGATGCACAACATCAGGTAATTAGTTATCATGACTCATCACAGTGCCGCCATTGCTTAGCACACAAATGCACCACATGGTATGATGCTGTTAGGATGTGAGCACTGCAAACTGTGTACTAGCTTCATGATGTAACTGTGGTAGTAGTTTTGCTCTTTAGTACCTCTATAGGCTACATAAGTAAAAATAAATACCTCCATATTCCTGCAGGGGTCATTGACCTTCCCACACATGCTCAATATGCTTTGAAGATGCTCATACAAGTACATGTAGGTGAGACAGACTCTCAACATGGTGCTGGTCATTGCTGCAGTGAGAAAAACCTGCGAACCAGGCACATTCATTAGCTTCTGCCTCACTAGCATGATTGCAGTACTAGAAGCTTTGAAATTTTGTGATATAACAGTCCCACTGCAGCTATGGGTCTCATTGCATTACTGAAGATTTCAGAGGAGCAACAAACCAAGCTAGTGTGAACCTTGGCAATCAGGAATTCTAAGTGCAGTATATGTTTTTGAAAGTAAAAAGGTAAGTGTTTTGGAAAAGTAAAACTTGTTAATTGTATCTCCTTTTCGGGCCTCTAGAGCTCCTTAACCGTATGTATTTTTAGTGATTGCTCATATCACTGTTTAAAGGCACAGCAATGGTGCCAGTCTGAGGGAATATTATCTTGACTGTTTCTGTACTGCCATGGGGAGTTTGGTTAACTAATGAAGTTCCGAATCTGCTTCAGTCAACCATTCAGAATGTCAACCTGAAATGCTGAATTTGGAATTTTGAAACAGCAACCAAGGAGAAAGTGAATACATCAACATCCGTAGTTCGATTGTCACCTCCTGCTGTGCACATTAACATACCATTACACTCTACAGTCAGTGGTACATTAATTCTACGATTTTCCAGGGGGGGGGCTACGCCTTCCTGCACCACCCATGTAGGTGGCTGTGCCCCTTATGCCCCTTGCATATTAAATATACCAACTCCAAGATCGCACTACAGTGAGTAAATGGGCTAATTCCCTGTTCCTCACTGAATAGTGATCTCCCTGCAAAATGTCAGACCCAAATACTCGAACTACACTGCCCGTTCGCTGTAGTGCACTCGATACATTTTGGTTCGACATTCTGCTGACTTGCAAACTGCCATTCAACCACATGCCAGTTGAACTATGCAGTTTCCATGTTTTGAATTTAGATATATGATTGCAATGTGTGTTGATATAGTCCATGTGGGCCTGTAAGCCAAGTACAACCTATTCAATGTTTAATGATATGATGGTTGTCAGAGGGCATGCAATGTCTGTAAATTTCAACACAAGTTGCCACAGTGCTAATTCCTATAATGCTTGTGGGTGTATGGGAGTGTGTGTGATGGAGATTATACTAAGGAAGATACCTAGAACATAGTACATGACAATTAATCAAGAGATTCTTGCAAGTTGATGCACCTGGTTAGTAATGTGGATTGTGTGTTTGCCAGTGGGGGGGGAGAATAGATAGCCCTTTGAGAGAAATGCTGTGGAACTTTATGCAGAACAGTTGCAGGCTCCAAATGGTCACAGCTGTGTCCCTACACAATCCACTTCATACCACGATAATAAGCATGTTCTTGTTATGTTGGTCAATTATCTTTGGTATTACTGAATTTGTTGTCACCTTGATGTGTTGTGGTGTTTCTTACTGTGTGGATAAAAGCACTACCTCTGTGCACAGACCAGTTCTGGCTAATAGATGTATGGCTCGTGAGTATTTTCTCTTGTCTGGCCTATGTAACTGTTATGCTCTCCAGTTGTGAAATACTGTGAGAGGGTATTATACGTCTGCACTATGCCACTTCATTTTTTCGGTGGGGGGGTGCTGGTAAGACCTAAGCAAGCACACTTTCCAATGCATAGCCATACATGTCTGAGTGGCCACCCATACGTAAGTCATGACACAGTCTGTTGCCACATTTGCCCCTAAACTTTTTAGTTGGTTAGAGATATGTTATGTAGGAATATACAGATACACTAGTGTGGTAGGTGCCACATACATGTTTTCATAATCTGTCTCATAACTTCACATTTTAGTTGCCATCAACAATTCTGGTGTTAGTCTCTTTGTACAAAATATCTACATTTCTGAATAACTCTGACATTGTTTACCCTTATCTGCATCACTACCATTGCTCATTGCAATGTCCTTATAATTTCATTTGCATATTAAGCAGGCCACAGAATTTCTTAGGTTTCTTCACTAACACTCATTGTGTCTATGAATTCCCCCCCCCCCACCCCCACCCTGCATGTGGCTGCTCATCACACAAAACTGCCTACCTCAAGTGGAAACTGCATCTGAATCTCAGCCAGTATTTTTGTATCTTGAGAGATTGCTTATAAGTTCATAGGTTACTACGAGGTTAGCTGTGCTTGCAGGCCATTTTAAGCCTAACCCACTTCCCTACCTAAGGTGAGAATCAAATCCTCTACCTTATGCTTATGAGGTATACATCTTAACCATTATACTAGTCCTCCATTAAGATGTCATAAGTTGGTGTAGAACATTATCAACATTAATATATACTATGGTTGATGTGATTTATAAAATTCATTTTTATATTTGATTCTAATGAATCCTGCCACTGTAAAGATTAGTTTGTGCTGAACATTTAACAATTTACAATTATTTTCTAACATTTATGATTCTAAAGATATGAACATTTGTTTAAACTATGATGATGTAACTTGATTTTTGTCAAGAGGTTCAGGATGCAACAATCAGAAGCTAGAATGCAAATTTACAGAGCTCCTTTGGAGGAGAATTAACTTGTTTTGCAGACAAAAAAACAAGAAGAAAAGGCTTATTACAGTTTGTTTAAAATCTGACAGAGCACAGATAAGGGAGTGTTGACAGAAAAAAAAGTTTCAGACACTGTCCAGAGAATCTCAAAGTTAGCTGTAAGCCTGAGTGCTGCCATTCAAGGTAAATGCAACAAAGATATTGCATAAGAGAGCAGGGTAAGATAATCTCATCTTCTGATGACACTGAGTACAATGCATGGTGGAAAACAGAATCTCATTTTACGTTATAACTTAATAAAAAATTAAATAACTAATTACAATGCTACAGTGACATTAGTATAATGTAGGATATTAAAAGAAAATGAAAATATTTTTTTCAGTTCCTGGTTAGCAGATCTTTAACTGAGTGGGCAGTCTGACATAAAACGAAGGCAGGTAGGGTTATTTTTTTCTATTAACAAGGAGAAAAATATAAAACTCATTAATGCTTACTGATTTGAAAATTCAGCAGAAAGCAGCATTAGATTAAATTATGCCATGAAACGTCTGTGTTAATGGAAGAATAAGTAACGTAAACACCGATTAAACACACACATGAATGAGCATTCACATTGTCATTCAGTTCAACTTCATCAGATGAAATGCCATGCCACGCCATACAAACAGGTAATTATTTATTTAAAAACACATTATATAACATCAATCATTCATTTCCATTATGATTATGAACCCTCAAAATCTTATACTATACTACACATTTTTTCATTCCTTTCACTTTAAAATCAAAAAAAATTTTAGTAGAAACCATTTTTAAAAAAACTTGTTAAAAAAAAACTTTTGTTAAAAACTTTTTACTACTATTATACGTGTGTGTAACAATGTTTTTTTCTAAATAGGGTAGGAGACCTACTGTCCAAATCAGGTATAATATATATTCCATCACAACTTGGTTGATCTATTTTTTTTCAAGAGGGCAAAATATATTCGTTTCGTCCCAGGCTTTTTATTATTCACCACCCACAAAGCCACTTTTTTCTTTTATATTATATATTTTTTTTCCTCTGCCACCCTCCTACCTTTTTTTGTTGTTTTCAAAAAAACAAAAAAAAAAAACAAAAATACACACAAGTCTGTATAATAATGTTAATGTATTTTTCCTTTTTTTTTTCACATCATACATCATATTGTCATAACCTTTAGAGTCTTCCTCCTCCTGTTTTCCTTATCCTTGTCATAATAATTCCAATACAAAAAAACAAATACACACAGTCCTATAGATTCACACAAGTCCTATATATTTTTTACTTTTATAAACCTTCTCCTACAAGTCAAAAAACATTGTCACTAATATTAATATGCTCACTTGCATTTCCCACATTTAATTTTCTAATTCTTTTTAAATTCTTGTTATTTGTTCCCCCTGTTACTATAATTTTTATTTTTTCAAAATTTTTTTATATTTATTTAACTATCTTTTTTTGTAACCTTGGGTAGTCTAATCCAAGTCCATTGGGCTATAAAAATCTTTTATCTCTCCACACTTAACTGAACAACATATTTATTCAATAAATTGGATATTCTCTTTCAAGGAACATTCCTTCTAAAAAATCGCATTTTTAAATTTTTTTTTCATTTGTGTCATCCTGGACCCCCTCACGATAATGGAAGAATAAGACTTCAGACACAGGGCCAGGTTTATTTTTGGAGGGTAAACTTGACAAAGTATTGTACACCTTAGGTAGTAGATGCTACCCAAACAGAGTTAGCCAGAGCACTCCATTTAAGAATTGGGATCTATGAAAGTCTATGAATATGGTTGGCATGTGAAAAAATGCACAGAGCCCCAAGTGAGACGAAGTTATGAGTAAATGCTAAATATTTGTTGACAAGAAATCATGTTCCTCCTGGAAAAGAAAACCTTGCCAGAACCAGCAAACAGTAGATAACTAAGATCCTCCAACCTGTATTTTACCACTATTTTGCATTCAAAGGACTTATGTGTAATCCAACTGCTCAAGTCTCAAGAGATGGTGTTGGAAAAAAGTAAAATTATGACTCTGTCAGGTTTGCTACCTCTAAAATGCATGCAACATTTTCCTCAACCTGATTTGTGTTAAGCGAACCAGGACATATGCATTCACAAAAATACACTGACCACTGGTCTGTTAGTAATAGTCCTAGGGTTCTATAACTCTATTCATTTTGGTAAGATAGGTATTGGTAAGATGAACTGCGTATCCAGAATGCTTTGCACAGTTTGAGTTTTGGTTGTGCTCTTAGGGCATCATTCCTATGCCAAAGTCAGCTGACAATGCTATTTACATTTAGTTGTGATAATGGCTATTATCAGACAGCACATTTTATTGTAGCATAGGAAGAGTAAATCCCTCATACCCCAAGATCATACCTTTCAAGTGTACCTCATTATGAGGAATGTTCCTCATTTCGGGTCCTAAAAAGTCCATGTTCCTCAAAGTTCCACATTGAAAGAGTCTGTCACACAATCAGTGTTAGGAATTTTTTTAACTGATATCCATGGTAAATGGTACTGAATCATACAAATTTATCAAAATAACTTTTTATAAGTATAAAGTAGCACATTTTAACCATCCTTTGACCTTCTTAGTTGAAGTTGTTAGTAAGGTTTTTAGAAGGTGTTCCACGTTTTAACAATTTGTTCCACATTGTGAGAGGCAGTGTTCCTCATTTAGGACATGGAGGATTGAGAGCTATGCCCAAGATTAGTCACATAGGATCCAAGGGTATGCCAAGATGGAATGCTGCAGTGTAGCAACAGGTCTTCTGCATGAGCTCATCAAGATGCAGAATGACAAAGTTTAATATGAAGACCAAGATAGCGACACCCTCCACTGTAGAAAAAGGTCAGTTAAGACAAATGTGGGCAATACTGTTTCAGGCTAAGAGTTTCTCTTTAAATAATTGGGAACATTAATTTCTCATTTGTTGCAAAAATATTGCCAAAGAATAAAGACAGATGAAAGGCACAATCTCGCCACGCCTTTAAAGAGTTAAGCTCTAAAATTTCACTTTGTTTCTATATTTTGTAAAGACATGATTCCTTCTTGTAAGTTATAACTGATTAATAACTTAAAATGTCCCTTCGGTAGAAGCAGATTGTTTTCCAGATCCAGTGGCATCCATGTTCCTTATAAATCACACTGTCCTCATCTTTTTTCTATCTCCTGTGAAGGAATGTATTTAAGAAGAAGATCTACACAAAGTGGGACCACCCGATCCAGAGCATCAATGACTATAACTTTTTAGGAAAGACAAAATTCTCCCATTTCTGACTTTCCTCAGATTATTGTTGAGGTCCTATCTCTCTTCTAGACTTGTATACAGACAGTAGATGTGGACTGCCTCTATCTGAGTTGTTCTCATCTAGGTTACACTGACTCAGAACTTCATGTATTGGCAACCAAACTAATTGTTGGGACATTCCATAACATCAAAGGTATGCCCACATAGGATAAAGAGCAGGTCCTATATGTGTTCCCCTACATGGGTAGCAGAGCTAACTAGCCATATGAAGTCCAACTTATACAGTAGGTGGAGAAAATCCATAACAAACTGTGACAGGTTACAGTCACTCCACACATTTAAGGTAACAATGGCCAAGCATTTGTGGATTTCCAACACCTGGTTGGCTGTCATTGCCTGGAATTCTTCAGGCAGCCTCTCTCATCGCCTGATAGATTAGGAACAATCAGGATCCTGCAATTTGTATATTTTCCTGCAACACTCAGAGAAGATGATATCTAAAACAGGTATCTCCCTAAAGGACATGACAGACTGAAAAGGTAATGCTTCAAATTTTCTTTATGGTCCATACTTGGATGATGTGTCATACTGAAACTGACTAGAATAACCATCCCAAAAGGCAGCTGGCAGTTCTGACCTTCCTAGTCTTGATGACAGATTCACCATATTAGTATTGTTAATGATGGAATAAATTGATGACATCTTGTTAAAAACATAGTTACAGACTTCTTTGATCATTGAAGCAAAAGGCCCACTGGAAACTCAGCCAAACCTGAGCTATTCTATGTGAACCATTTAAGAAATGAATAGAACTGTTGAAACGCTGTCAGAAAAATACAAGTACTTGTCAACAAATTCATGGTATGTTTCTTTTTTTGCCCATACACCCACAAGGCTTTGAAGTTCCTTTCACAAAGGAAAGAAGATGATCCTTCTCTAATAAAGAGAGCAGTCTACATAGTATAGTTCATCTTCCCATGGACTATACTCATAGAGGACACCTGGGAGAACAAAATGATTCTGGTTTAGCAAATGTATGCCTGTTCATTATTGTTTTTTAACAAGAAACATTTTTTATTAAATTATCACTTATGACATAGGCAATTACACATTTATATAAATGAAAACAAATCATACTAACATAATCCCAGCAGCAAGCATTTAACATTGCAAACCATATTGGCATAATCCTAATTGCAAACAGTATACATCATTTCTAATCTACCCAATCATTGTCAATCAAACATTATATAGCTCATTCAAATCCTGCCTTCTTTTAAACCTCATTCCTCCCCTGTGTGTATAGTTCCACAATTCCCATGTTTCCTGTGTAAATTACTCTTACCCATTTTTAAAGATCACAATTCCAATTGTTTTATCTCTGTTACTATATTCACTACTTCTAGTACAGTTGTCTTAGACTTTGATTTCCGTTTTCTGGTAATTGCTTTTTTGGCAGCCACCATAATTAAACCCAGCAAGGCCTTACTATGTCTAGGCAATTCTGATTCTGTATAACAGCTCAGAAAAAAATAATTTCCCTAGTTACACCAATTTGCTCACTCAGTCCCCTGAATTCAGCTAGACTTGCACTGTGTACAGGACTAGTGGAGGAGCTCCAGCAGGCAATATGTCTGCTGTGCGATCCAGAAATAAGCTGCAAGGACGTTCACGAGCGCTCCTGCACTAGTCTTGCACGGACTCGGCTTCTGTATGCAAATTACCCCATTTGCAGGTGAAATCCATGCAAATGAGGTGAATTTGCGATCCAGAAAACTGGCAGCCAGCCATGCAGGACTAGTGTAATCTGCAGAAATGTACTCGGTTAGTAACAGAGTACATTTCTGCAAACTACAAAACGGAGCCATAACAGCTCCAAATAAAGGGTGGATATTATGTTGAAAGTATGCCTATGGCCATTGGCATGGAAAACAGTTGCAAAAAAAATAATAACTTTTTTTTAGCTGATTTCAGCTATTTAAGCATAGGGCAGCGGCACGCAAACAGGATCAGGCGAAAAAAAAAAAAAAAAAACCTAAAATAAGCATTCCAACCAAAATCACTATTTTGCCATTATACTCAATGGCAGGCAGAAGACAACATGGCCAGTGAATAGTGGTTGCTAAGGGGGGAGGCTCAGTGTGGGACCTGTGCATCAGCAGGCAATCCTATCCAAATGAGGGGAATGATACTAAATCCCAGATTTTCCCTCAATGTTAGTCAGCACCCAACAGTGTAAGCAAGAATAGCTTGGTGCAAGCCTAGGAGGTAGCTGGCATCATAGGGGGGTGTGTCAGGCATACTGTAAGTGGACTGGAGGCCTGTGGTCTGGGTTTGCCCTTAGCTTAGCAGAGCTAAGCAAGGGGGGGTGTCTGAGGCTGCTTAGCACTCTTTACATTGCCTAAGCGGTTGTGCGTGCCGCGCACCGTGTTTTAAAGAAAAAAAAAAGTAAACCAGGAAGTAGCAGCTCAGTGCACATTTGAGCACTGTGTTTGTGTGGCGCGCCCCCAGGCTTAAACAGGAAGGCAATGGGAAGGGAAAACAGCAGTAGGAAGGTAATCAGGGAAAACTAGCATAGCTGGCAGGTGAAATGTATCAGAATCAGCCAATTACACAGGCAGCAGACCAGCCCAGCCCAGAACACTACTATAAACTATGCAAACACCTTTCCCTCTGTTTTTTTCCCACATACTCTACACCACCGGTGTATACAAGCGGGGGAATTTTAATAAACAAATACAACAAAATGATAGGGTCTGCAATAGCTATCGTACATCAACATGTGGAAGAGGCTGAGGGTGGTGACAATGAGAATGCTGTTGACCAACCCACAGTGAGGAGACAGAGAAGAGTGTACAGACCCAGGGTAACCTACCAGGGGCTACATGAGCTGGAGATAGTGGAGCACTATAGGGTGGACAGGGACCTCCTACAGCAAATTGTTGAGCTGTGCCAGCCAGGCCTGACACACAGAACTAACGGAGGGGAACCCATCCCAGCAGATACCAAGATATGTGTAGGCCTAAGAATACTAGCTACATGTACCTTCCAAAGGCCAACTGGGGATATCATGGGGATCTCACAGGCATCAGCATCCAGGGTACTCCACCAGTTCTTGGATGCCATTTCAGCACATGCCAGTGAGCACGTATATTTCCACAACACCTGTGAGGCATTGGCCAGCAATATGCATCTCTTCCACCAAATAGCAGAATACCCTGAGGTAGTGGGTGCTATAGACTGCATGTACATATGCATCAAAGCACCAACCATTGAGTGGGGTACTGTCTACATCAACCACAAGGGCTTCCCCTCCATCAACTGCCAGGTCATGTGCGATGTCCAGGGCATAATAATGAATGTGTGTGCTGGCTGCCCTGGAAGCTGTCACGATTCCCACATCTAGCTTCTGATGCAGCTGTACCAGAAATTTGCCAGTGGGGACATCCCTTACGGTTACCTAGTGGGGGATGCTGGTTACACACTGGAGCTGTGGCTGATGACATCCATCAGAAATGCACACACACCCGAACAAGAAGTCCATAATGAGGCACATGCACAGACCAGAATTATAATAGAGCGTGTATTTGGGATGCTCAAGTCACAGTTCTGGTGCCTGGACACATCCGGTGGAGCCTTGCAGTACTCCCCAGCTACATGTACTCAAATTGTCATCGTATGTGCCATGCTACACAATATGATCCTGCGGAAACAGCTGCAGCAGGAACATCACTGGGCAGGGCCACACAGCCCCCCACCATTGCCAAGGTCTGCACAGGCACAGAGTGACTTAGAGGAGGAACAACCTGAGCCTGCCCCTGTAGGCAGAAGGAGGCGTGCCCAGTATGCCCTGGCCTTGGCAAAGAGGCAATGCATAGCACATACACTGACACAGGACGGACCCAGGGAATGGCACCTCTCTCTGAGTCACACATACAGTAAAAGGGATGCCAAACATGACACTACCTGTGCTCAACCATGTATAGGGAGTGTACTATGTGCATCCAACATAGGCAGCCCTCCAGCACCATCCTCAATACTGGCACACCCACAAGGTAAGTCACTCTTCTTACCAATTGCCGAATGGAGTAGTATGTGTTATACCTTTTATTGACGGTATGGATGTGAACATGCAAGGGAATCGGGTGGCTGAATGGGATACCAGCAGATAGTAGACATCTATAGTGGCAGCATGTGATCTGTAACAGATACAAGTGTCACCATAGTAGCCAGTAGTACACATGTTGACAAAACCCACTGCAGGAAATGTGCTGGACCACATGTGTGTCCATATGACACACACATGCCAGTCAGGGAGGTTCACATACCCAACAACAGTCTCACCCAGCAGGACAGGTGTAGACAAACACAAACAAAGGCCATGCTAAGGCCTCTGAATGATGGCTATGGGTAACCTACCCCCCCAGGCCTACACAGTCAAACTACATCAGGTCAGGTAGTGGGATGTGAGTTCTGAAGGGTAAGAAGTCAGAAACCGATATGTAGGTCAATCAAACCTAAGACCTGTAGTACACTGATATGCCTCTAGTCAGCATGATAGGTTACAATACAGAATTAAATGGAGTACCTGACATACCAGTACAGTCATAGCAAATGTGTACAAGTGTCAGGTGTGCCCCCCCAATCCTATGTAGAAATGTAGAAACAGTCAGGTGTTCACCACCCCCAATCCTAAGTAGAAATGTAGTGACAGTCAGGTGTGCCCCCCAATCCTAAGTAGAAATGTAACAGTCAGGTGTGCCCCCCCACAATCCTATGTAGAAATGTAGAAACAGTCAGGTGTGCCCCCCCCAATCCTATGTAGAAACAGTCAGGAGTTCCCCATCCCCAATCCTAAGTAGAAATGTAGTAACAGTCAGGTGTGCCCCCCCAATTCTAAATAGAAATGTAGTAACAGTCAGGTGTGCCCCCCCCCCGCAATCCTATGTAGAAATGTAGAAACAGTCAGGTGTGCCCCCCAC
Source organism: Protopterus annectens (assembly GCF_019279795.1). Classification (NCBI taxonomy): domain Eukaryota; kingdom Metazoa; phylum Chordata; order Ceratodontiformes; family Protopteridae; genus Protopterus; species Protopterus annectens. Next base: position 438,453,862 of record NC_056734.1, on the reverse strand, counting down.
GCCTATTTAAAAATGTAGTAACAATCTGATGTGCCCCCCCCAATTCGATGTAGACACGTTGTAACAGTCAGGTGTGCCTCCCCAATCCTGTGTAGAAATGTAGTAGCAGTCAGGTGTGCCCCCCTCCAATCCATTGTAGTCATGTAGTAACATGTATGTGTAGGTATAATACCAGTAGAGCACAGATGACCTGAAGTGGCCAAGGTAGCAGGATAGATTGTAGCATTTGTACAATATGCAGGTATGCATGTGTTAGGTTGGTGTGTGTTTCATATTGTGTGAAAGTGATCAGTATGTATGCATGTTGAGGTTTAACCTGGTGGCCATTGCCCACTACTGCCAATGACAGGGCCAAGTCCTCGCAACGACAGTGTCAAAGACAATGCTCCCCAGTATAACACATGCTAGCAGTAAGCCATTGTAAATGTATGGCGGTAATATGTGTCACCACCTGAAAGATGGACATGGCATGACTGTTGGGCTAGATATACAAGCAGTACACAGGGAAAAGTACCCCAGACTTACAGTATATAATGTGTAACTGTGAAATGGACACACCTTTGGAATTGTACATACAGGTATTCATCACATTATCTGGGCATGTAGTAGGGAATACCAATGTCGTCTGGCCAAACACTTGCAGATCACAAAGGTGATAGGACTGATGTATTGGGAAATGGCTAATGTCCCTGCACAAGCCAGCATAACTGGAATGCCCCATGCATATCTGTGAGTCAGATGCAAGTAGTGTCCATAGCACACATGCACCCAGCTCACCGAAACACCACCCACAGGTACCTCTCCGGCCTTATCCCTGCTGTTGGGAATGGGTACAGTATGACCCCCACCTGTGTATGGCAATAGCAAAAGAATGCAGCATGCAGTGCAGGTGTCCCATGCAGGTGTGTCCCCTAGCTGTAAGCAGCACCCTGCCAGCATCCACACCACCTGATCAATACTGATAGAAAGTATTGGCATGAACACCTAGCACTCCTACCCTGTCACCCCAGGGGAATATACTGTATGGCAGTCTGGGACTGTAGGACTGACAGAATGCAATGGCCTGCTACAGCTGGCCTGCATCACCACCAAATGGCTTATAGGTCTCTGCCAAAGGCCTGCATCTCACCTGTACTGCCAATGTATGTTATGTCATGGACACCCAAATAACAACATAACACACACCACATAAGCCATATGCAAGGCCATGTGGACAAACCACAGTAACATGTCCACCATGTCCCACTGCATGAACTGTGGACCAACACCAAAACACAGCAGTGATGAGGTAATAACTATAGGGAAAGTATCAGAGAATGTATGCATAACATATGGAAGAGGATAGAATAATGGGGGGTGGGGAGCATGGGTAGCATGAAATGTGCAAAGTCCGACGCAGCCGTGTGCACATACTATCCCTGGCTGCAAACACAAAAATAGGTGGCTACAAACCTGCCTGTACACCACAATAGGGGTAATGTCCTGACTTATGACCCCTACCTCTGGGTAACCTGTGTGAATCTGTACAGCTATGAGGTTTTGCCACAGCAAGATAAGGCCATACTGTCACGTTGATGGATGTACAAGTATGGGATCCTCTGCCATCACTGTACCAAGGTGCTGAACCGGATACACAGACCCAGCAGCAAGTGTCTGCAGCTCCCCCTCCAGAATGGCATAACTTTTCATGAATATGTAGGCATTTGACCACAATACTGGACACAGCTGCATTCACCCTGTGTTCCCATGACATCACTGTGATCAAAAATGTCCACCTGACAGTACTTGAGGACATAAAACATCACAGTGTATAACAGTACACATGTCTGAATATCTCTGCTAACACCAGTACCATGTAGCAGAAGCACCACAGACACAATCACCTACAGTACACACTATCCCTTGCACAGTTTGACCCCATATTGCCAGCTGGTCTACAGATATCCTGCAGAAACAGTTTGTTAGCTGTAGGTGTAGAACACAAAGGTCTGCACTGGAGTACAAACTACCTAGAATGGATACACACATTCAATACAGAAGGGCATATTGAGCATGCTCACATACTTAGAGAAATGAATGCAATGTCAGACAACAACATATGGAAAGGTCATACTGGACATGCTCACACACTTAAACAAATGAAGCCCATGTCTGCCAACAACAGTGGACCATACATATCTGACAGTTGCAGATGTTCATGCATACACTCCTCAGTATGCACCAGTCATGCTTTGCACACACACTGGATAGGAATACACATATATATCCAAGGACAACACATTATAATATACCAAAAGTACACATACATAGATGTGTGGAAGAGAGTGAAAGTGACAAAGAGCCTTCCATCATGAGGCCTGTCCCACCCAGCACACAGCCAAATGGCTACAACCACATGATGTGTAAATGTCACTCACTGTATAAATTAGCTAGTGGTATCCCTCAGCATTAAAGACTCTGTGGTGCTAGTGCTAGCTGTGCAACATGACTGTACAAGGCAGTAGTCATCTAGCAGTTGCATACAAGTACCTGCGGAATATAAACCTGCATGTGACTACCTCTAGATGAATGGGTTATGGCCCATGCACACACAGTGCCCTCACCTTAGCCCTACTATGGCAAGCCTGCTGATGTCATTCACTTTGAAATACACCTTTGGGAAAAGAGTAGCCCAGTAATCTATGTGGTGTGTCCTATAACTGTGTAATGCTGTAGTGTGATAAACTAGTTAGGTAGGACTTCTAATCCCAGACATGGCAACTGTGTGTGTGTGTGTGTGTGTGTGTGTGTGTGTGTGTGTGTGTGTGTGTGTGTGTGTGTGTGTGTGTGTGTGTGTCTGTGTAGGGAGCAATGGCTTTTTAGGCTAGTCACACTCACTACAACTCAAATGCCCTACTTTGGAAAGCCTGCTGATGTCATTCACTTTGAAATACAACTTTGGGAAAGGAGTAGCCCAGTAATCTCCGTGGCACATCCTATAACTGCATAATGCTGTAGTGTAATAAACTAGTTAATTAGGAGTTCTAATCCTAGACATGGCAAGTGTGTGTGTGTGTGTGTGTGTGTGTGTGTGTGTGTGTGTGTGTGTGTGTGGGTCTGTGTAGAGAGCAATGCTTTTTAGGCTAGTCACACCCATTGCAATTGAAATGCCTTACTTTGGCAAGCCTGCTGATGTCATTCCCAGTGAAATACACCTTTGGGGAAGGAGTACTCCAGTAATCTCCATGATGTGTCTTGTAACAGCATAATGCTGTAGTGTGATATAATAGTTTGGTAGGGGTTCTATTCCCAGACATGGCAAGTATGGGTGTTTGTCTGTGTAGGATGCAATGCTTTTTGAGGCCATTCTCATCCTGTTTCTGTGTGTGTGGTGTATGATGCTTTTGACCACATTCACACTCACAATAGCCCCCATTGGCATACTGAAGCATGCTGTCTGATGTCAGACACCTTCACATACCCTTTGCCCATATAACCCCCGGATAGCCCTGTAGTGCATGTGATACCTGCGCATTACTGTATTGTGGCAAACAAACTAGTCAGGAAGTGTATTCCTGACCCTGCTAAGTGTGTTAATGTGTGTGAGTCCCTGAGAGAGTGTGGCTGTGTTGATGTTGACACCTGTTCATGTGGACAGGCACGTGTACTACACCTGCTGTATCACTACTGTATCACTGTTGCAGATGTCACTCACCATCACATATACGTTTGGACAGCTCCTCAACATGTAAGCTATGTGGCGCATGCAATAACTGCATAGACATGTAATAGCAATACATAGTCACTCAGCGGTTTGAAACCCTGTACTGGTAGGTGTGTGACACAAACATGCTTAGGTTTTATTCTGCCACCCCCTCCCTGACTTACTTTGTCTTTGTCTCTCTCTCACTTCCTCTCTGGTGGATGTGGAGAAGTACACCTGTTTTGTTTTAGGCAGCAGCTTGTGTTTTGTAAGTGATGCTCATGATCAGCTGATAGCCTCTGCACAAATTGCAGTCCTTCTCTAGCTGATTGCATGTGGAACAGCTGTGGTAACATTCCCAGAGTCAATTGCATGGAAACACACTCCAATAACTAGGAACATCATGTTGGTGTTGGGCCTTTTCATTCACTGTGAGCAGGACCTAGATCTGGTGTTTGGCAAACAGCATCACAGATGGTTTTGGGATTTGCCTCTAACAACAATCATTGTGTAAACAGGCCAACAGACAGGAGGGGGATGTGCCTGACATGACTACAGAATGTAAGTGTTGCTATTCTGCATTTGGAGTAATGTCGATTTAACATGGTGTGTGTGGATATGGCTGGTCTTCATGTTTTAATACCTGTCATGACAGTGCTATGTTTTTGAGGAAACTTCCATCTATAGGGTCATCTGCAGACTGGGCAGTGTGAGGAGCCTTTTGTTTCTTGTGTTACTCACAGAACACCTATCTGAGAACTGCAGAAGCATAGTGTGAAGATTGCAGTCAGTACATGGTGACAGCCATGAGAGTTACTGACTTCATATCCCTCATAGGACATATGTCACAACAAACCCTGGTATGACAGTAAATGTATGAGGTTATCACAGCAACATGCCAATACTGGGGCAGTGTTCGTAGCTCCAGCCACAAGTCTGTCAACGTATGCACATATATCATGCAGCAAGAGGTGCATATGTTCTGTACACCATTATTTATTGACATCATACCTGATAACAAGCCAGTCAGACTGCTAGACATGTTATGTATAGTAGGGGTTGTTTCTGAGGACATAACTTGGCCATTCTGCAGTTGTGTGTACAGTACTGGGGTCTGTGTAATTAGGCTGATTGTTGACAGCATGTGTATTGTGCCTACGTACCTCGGACTGTGCACAAACTGTGGTAGATGCTATTGTTCTTGGTCCTGTTCTATCTGATGTTACATGCTGCTCCAGTGTATGGTACCCTATTGGCTGACATGTCTGTAGGGCCAGACACACACATGTCCCATACCACAGACAGCCATCGGACCACACAGTGCCATGACTCAGTATATGTAGGGTTAGTGTGTGATTGGCACATATGAGGATGGTGTTTATCAGACAGTCCATATAGTGTCATATTAAGCTTGTGTACCATATGTGGCTGTGTTTACATTGGTTGTGGGTATGCACTTTCTCACAGGTGTCTGTCACTCTGTGCTGTGACATGCGTGTAGAGCCCACTATAATCGCAGGTACATGTGTATTCCCCCACACAAAATGTAGTCCAGTGTTGTGGCAGTCTGCCTGTAGTTTGCACAGTGCTTTGTGACATGCCTAGCAGCCTAGTGTAATTGCCCAGTGTGCTGTTATGTCCAGTTATTTGCAAGACGTACTGCTGCCAGGCCACCATAACTGTTGTGTATTTCTGACAAAGTAGTGGGATTCTGTACAGATGTATGTCACTAACTACTGGGTAGTATGTGGCCATGTGATCCCTGCACCACATGGTATTATGTGTCAGGACAGACTGGTGTGTGTGAATGCATAAATTGTGTGGGCATATGTAGTCCAGTAATTATGTGCTATACCCATGTACATGGCTATTAACATCCACATTGGGAGGCCTAGTCCACATATCTTGCATGAAGGGGAAATGTGTAAACCTCTGAATTGACCACAGAGTGCCAGACTGTCCTCATATATTGGCAGAAATTGCTGTAGTCCACAGGATCATTACTGTGCTAGCAGTGGTACTGTACTATGATGTCCTTAGGATGTCTGTTAGTAGCCAATGGCACACATGTCAAAAGCAGATGTGACCTCCCACACACATGTCTAAGACAATCCCTATTACAGTAGCAACAATCTACATAAATACCTGTACTACATACATGACATCCCCTTGCACTAAAAGGTTGGGACTATTGGTGCTGAGGTAGGACACCACTCCATGTTTTGGACATATGGTAAACATATATGTATATATATTTATCCATATATCTATATAGATATATACACATATACATATTGACATACATACATGAATATATATATATATCTACATATATTTTATATATATATATATATATATATATATATATATATATATATATATATATATATATACACATATAAACACTCAAATATATACATATACACAGCAATATATGTCTATACATATACAGATATAGATATATATATATATATATATATATATATATATATATATATATATATATATATATATACATGACATAAATAGGTATATCTGAATAGATATGTATGCAGATATAGTTATAGATATCTACATATATATCAACATACATAGGTATATCTGTACACACACACACACACATATATATATATATATATATATATATATATATATATATATACATATATACACACACACACACACACACACACACATATATATATATATATATATATATATATATATATATATATATATATGTATGTGTGTATACAAAGAGATCTACACATGGCCATATATATGATGCACTATACAGATGTGTAGACAGACATATGTATGACTATACATGTGTATGTACATGTAGACATATATCAACATATGTATATATCCATATTCCTGTTAAGTGTAAACAGCACGGTTATGTGCACCTTCCAGATGTATCTCACCGTATGTATCTGATATGTGTACATTATGATATAACAACATATGTGATGCAACAGTAATATCAATAACAAGTACTACACAATTGTGGAAATAAAAGCAATTGTTCAATAGTAATCAATATGTATATTGACAGATATATTGGAAGAACAACAACTGTCTTCATAGTGGTCATGGCATAGTGGTTAACTGTTGTGACTATGGTTTACAGGGTCCTGGGTTCAAGCCCTGCAAGGGCTGTTTATTTTGTTGCTGGCCAGAACAAGGTCTGTTGGATACAGAGTGGTTAAGGCAGTTTTAAGCAACTGTAAGCGGGTTTTCGTGGGTTTGCATGAAGCTAAGCGGTGCTAAGGTACGGTTAAACGTATGGGCTTTGCTTACCAGTGTGCAAATCTGCTTAGCTGTTATATTGCAGCAGTGCTGACACCTGCTAAGCATGGCTTAGCCCTGGTAACTAGTTCTCACCACCCAGTCTGATAACATAGCAGGGTAATGACATCTGTAATAAGTGTATGTACTGCCATGTACAATACATGCGTCTATGTGCTGTCATTGCAGTAACAAGGGGTGTGGGTGTCATGTCTGGGACACACAAGTACATGAGACCTGTACAGCACTGTTATCTGTGTGAATGTGTTACATGCAGGGGTAGTAACCCAGGGTACGTGCTGTCACACTGGCATGTAGTGTATCATGGTAGTACTACTGTTGACAGTGCTTTCCCAAGCAAGAGTAGAGTGCTAAATGTAGTACTGACAACAAGCACACCTGCAGGCATAGCTGGAATCTGAGGCCACCCTGTAATGTTCCTGGTGTGTGAGCTGTGTCACAGTATATATCCCCTACTAGAAAATAATCCAACATGTGGAATGTAACTGTATTGTTGTCAAACGTCTATCTGTCGACACATTCATCCTACTGCATAGCTACTTGCCAAGCTGATGACTGTAAGTCACTGTACAGATGTGCAGATGGCAGGTATCCAGCTGGGATATGTACAGGCAACCTATGCCTGACTGATACTGACATGTCTGCCCAGCTGTGTAATAACTGGCACATAAAGGAGACAACACCCTGTATGCACCACATGCCATGGGTACCTCCACTACACTACCACAGTCAACAGAACATGCTTGGGTACAGGTCTCCATCACAGACACTAACCATGTGTTATAATACATGTTGCATACATGTCAACTGGATCACCTCAGTGGCCATGTGCAGGAGGCACCCAGAGGATTGGCTGATGCATGTCACTCTCACCCTGAGGATCACCACAGTGGTGTCTGTTGATAGATTGCCTGCTGGCACATGGCAGGTGGCATGATACCACTGTGCACACATCCCCTACACAACCCATCTCTCCATGGACAATAGCCAGGTACACAGCTATGACCACCTGCAGCGATGCACCCCAGTACTGACACATGTGTACATGTGTATTACTGAGGATAGCAGTGTCTGTGTGTTAGTACACCTGTAGTTGGGAATTCTATGAGGGCCTTCACAACCACCGCAACACCCATTGCCATAGTCAGTTGTGTCTGCTGCTGTATTAGACATTACATGTACCCTGTTATGCTCCACAACTACTGGCTACATGAGCCTTGCAGTACCAGCACAACAGTGTTGTACAAATGGGTTGATAGGCATGGGATACCCATTGAGTTCTGGCAAGTGTGTGTATGTGTGCATGTCTGCATATCTGTAGGGCACAGTATTCCGAGGCCACATACTCCTATTACAATACTCATTGCCACACAGTAGTACAGAAATTGCTGTTGCTGCCCATAGGTGAGACATGACAATGCAACACCCTACTATGCCTGTGGTATGTGCATTAGATGCATATCCCTTTAGTACCACTGTTGTGATATACAACGGGTTGTATCGCAGTCATGGGCAATGTGTGATGGTGGGTATGTCAGAGTGTCATCATGGGTTCCAGGGAGTACAGTATCCACTGGGGATGTGGGTGAAGTGTACACTGTCATTACACCATGGTACACCTCGTATATGCCCCATGTGCCACTTTATGGTGACCACTGCCACCATCAACCATACAGGTAACTGATACCACAATCCAGCCCAGTTATTAATGTCCTGTGTGCAGCCTACCTGTAACACACTGGACACACGGACAAGTTAGTTAGCACTGATAGGCCCAGGTCTCTCGGAAGTGTGTCTGTCTATGTGTCTGTTAATGTGTATATGATAGTATGTCACACTATATATTGTCCATATACAACCATTACATCCCCCATTACCATGTCTGGGGATGTTCTGCATGTAACATGTAACCTGGAACACACCTCACCCTAAATGCTGTGTGGTGTGTGCAGTGAAAGCCACACATTTCAGTAGCACTACATATCTAGGTAGGGGACTAGTCCCAGTGTTGCCATGTAAGAGTGTGCATGCATGTCGATGGGTCTACATCAGGTTCCAGATTATACACGTCCCAGAGGGTCACCTGTCCATGTGGCACAGGCAATAGCTGTTATACAAACCTGTGACATGTGTTCAACTGTACCCTGGATATGTTACACCCATGGTGTCCCCACAGTGCTATACCCCTTGTGGGATATGACTGCAGACCATCCTCATGCTGACACATGTACACCTACAACACAAATGGATAACATTATGGAGACCACAATCAACCAGTGTTACTAACAGCTATAATGCATCATTGCTGGATGGCTACACTACCTGACATGTATGCATTAAACATTACTCCTGGCAACATGTTACACTGCAGTACATTGGTACACTGTAGTACAGTCACCATGTGCATCAGAACCATATTAGCCTGTTCCTGCATCGATGTTATGGATGACAGGGATGTGGCACAGGTATTATCATATGCACAGGGTGTGTTGTTGGTTTGCCAGAGGCCGTGGGTGGGCCATACATTTGACACCATGTGTGTGGTGTAATGAGTTGAGCAGGGCATGGTGATGTGGTGTGTGTAGGTATGGGGTTTCCCTAGATATGTTCGTATAGTCTGTGGGTATGCATGCACACAGTTCTGCCATGTGGTTGCCCTATACAGGTGTTTATAGAAAGCTGCAGACCATACCTGGCAGGATGTGCAGTTCACTGCCTCTGGCCACGGACACACGGACTGTGCCTGCCAGGGATTCCATGGGCATGTCCAGGTACAGGCCTCGATGTGCTACTCTCCCCTGATGATGACAGATGCCCACTGGAACCAGGTCCCTCCTGGGACTGGCCAGGACCACGTGCTCATGGCCTGATGTGGTGTGGACAGTGCCCCCCCTGGAGTGCTAGGGCTGGTAATGCCACTACGGGAGTGCCTTGGTGTCCTAGCATGTCCACATTGACTGTCAGCTGTTGGTGTCCCTGGGCTATGTTGATGCAACCATCACCGCACTCCCACCACATGTTCAAGCACGGACAAACCACAGTCATTGAAGCCCATCATCTCACCAAACCATCTATCCATGACCTCAGTATGAGCACGGGGGGCACCAAACAGTTCATGGAAATTGTTGCTTGCAGATGTGAGAGCAGCCCTCTGCAGTCTCAGACCCTGTCTGGTGTACAGTTCCATACATGCCTGTGCTCCCATGACAGTCTGAAACATGTGCCTGGTGGTACCAGACACAGTAGGCATGGATACCACACTCTTCTGTGCACTGCCACCAACTGCCAACTGTCCCTCCGCTATGGCCACTGGTGATGGGGTATGTATAGGCACTGAAACTGTGTGTGGGGTTGGGGTGGCTAAGAGGGGGATGTCAAATGATGGCACTGTTTTGGCCCCTGACAACCCCACCTGTGCCTCAACAGTACTATCATCATCTTCCGTGTCTGTATGGACACCCACATCAGATTGCAAGCAGGAGGGACCTTGACCCACCTCACCACCTGTGAGGGAAAACAAGAAACGCACTTTAAGACCTATACAGCATTGCATAACAGTACACACACACACACACACACACACACACACACACACACACACACACACACACACACACACACACACACACACACACATTCCACTTTAATACCTAGCTGTCCGTGAATTTACAGACAGTCCCACGTTTATTCCCATATGTTCCCCATCCTGCATCACACTTGGTAACATACACTTATTAATACTACTCATTAATGTATCATTCCTCTAAATGCCTAGACAAGTGAGCACAACACAGGACCTGTTACTCCATTACCTCCTTGACCTGAGTGGAGTGGTTTACATGGCCTCACTGCTGTCATTCAGTGTTCACCCTGTGTATGTCCGGACATCGTGAGCATGGCCCCTATATGTGAGGGCCTACTACGTTCACTCCATAATGTCACACAATGGAGAGGCATGTGTAAGCATTGTTCAGAACATGCCAGATATGCTGCTCAATCAAACTATCATGTGACAACTGTAATATATGGATACACTCCCTGGTGTTGTCTAGTAATTCCCCAATGCATCTATAGTGCTGCATACATGGGTAGTCAGTCACCTCTCTGCTGAATGCGATATTAAGGTTATACCTGGTGTCTACTTTCCCTCCCAATGCATGTTCCATGCTACAGACCTTATTATGCTATCAGTTGTCCTGCAATTACACATCAGACAAGTATTCCTGGTGTGTCATGTGTCAGTCCATGTCCATGTACTGCAGGATCCCAAAGGGAAGTACTGCCATATGAACAATCCCATAATCACACATGTGCATACGTGGGCACCCACACAAACATACACACACATGCACACACACATCCTACATGCATCAACCTCCCTCCACTTCACCAGAGTGAACCTACAGACAAAATAACCAACCAACCCCCCCACACACACACACACACAGGTGAGGTTGCACAAAGATAGTACACACAGTCCTCCCATTACTCATCTGTCAGCATCCATATCATATGGTACACAACAGCATGCAGTGCAGCTATAGTCAATCCATGCTAACAACAGTATACATGTGTGTGATGCATGGGCTGTGTTAGTAGGTGATGCCCCTTCCCCTGGATACCACTGCACCTATGTACACAGTATTGCTTTGCACCTGTTTTGCACCCTGCCATTACTGTGCACCAAACATCACAGGTGTACAACCCATTGCTGAATGTGTAGTACTGTGTCAGTTATGTCAGCTCTAATGCTCACAGCCTGAATGTTTTTCAGTGACACATACATGGGATGATATGTGGACAGATGTCATTTGTGAATGCCTGATGTCTGGTTTACAGATCTCAACATCAGTGGACCATGTATAACCAATCCAATACTATTACACTGACAACCGTCAAACCATACCATAGCTATGGGGAGTATCCACATCCTTATTGATATGACGCACCCTTCATTGATCTGCCATGGAACCACATCACCACATATATTAACAGTACATGAGCCTGATATGTGACATATGTCCTGTACATTCACATGCAGTGTCTAAGAAATGTGTTAGGTGTGTGGATGCTGACCGCGATGCATACACTCCATGTGTGCATATGTGTGCACACCCTTATCATGACGGTTTGTTGCACCTACTGTTGTGTGTACTACAGCAGTCACTATTCCTGGCAGGGGTATACTGGCATGGGCCATCTGCATTTGCTGGTGTATGGTCAGTCTGCCCTACACATGTCCCCCAAATCAGCATGATTGCAAGGTCTACTCATGCACATCCCTTGGTGTTCACACACTGCTGTCACTATTGCTGTTGGGGTAGGGTTATGTCTGCCACAGTTCCTGAACCTGACTGTGTGCAGATACAGCCATTCTTAGCATCCTTAGGATCCCTGCTGCAGTGAATTGGTGTGTCATGCTCACACACCCTCCCACATTCAGCCTTTTTGCAGCTGCTTGACAAGTATGGCCTACACATGTGTGTCAGTTTGCAGTGTCCCATACACTGAACACCATGTGTTACAGCCTAGTCCCAGCTAATAATGTGGACCACAGTAATACGTTATGCCATAGTGTACATCTGTAACAGTTGCCATTGTAATACTGGTATATACACTGTTGTTGCACTGTATGAGGGTGATGTTTCACACATGTCCCTACTGTAGGCCATGTGTCCCACCATTATGTTAATCCCTGTGGACAGAGTTTGCAATGACAGGATGTTAGGTATCTTGCAGGTGCCTGACATATCCTTCCAATACCTCATCATGGTCACCACTGTGATGCATTGCATTTGACAGCAACAATACATGAACATGTACAGCATGCATTATGGGTAGGTGTATTAGATGTGTGCATGGAATATACCATAGCCATTACATGCCCGGTGTATTGGCAAGTATCAACATAAACCATACTCACCAGCTACAGGCTGCTGCCTTGGTGGTATACCAGAGGGACCTACATAAGAGTGTGAGAGATGCGATATCAGTGGCCACTGCTGTGGCATTGCTACAGGGTGGGAGCAGCATTACAATACATCAACAGTACAAGTCCACAATACTGCCACTTATGCACATCTGTTTATTACTCATATGCAGCAACAAACTATATATATATGACATGTCAGATATGCATGATCTACCTGTACAGATGTGGATGTATATGCAACAGTGGTCTACTGATGTGCCCTGTGGCCTTACCTGCATGCTCCTCAGCTGGTGTGTGAGTAGCACCCACCTCCACAATGGTGTCTGGCAGTTGTTGGCTGTGTGGATGGGCAGGTGCCATGAGGCTGGTGAGGAGCTCCTCAACATATGTCGGGGGGATGGATGGTATGACCCCTCCATTGTGAGGTGATTCCCCCCAGACTGCAGCAGCACACTGACGGGCATTGTGAAGCAGGTCAGAACAGTGATGCCAGACCTGCTCATAACTGCGGTTATGCAGTCTGACATCATTGACCCTGTGGACTAGGTCATTACACAGGGCGGTCCACTCCTGCTGCTCATGGGCAGCCTGGCAAAACAGGACAGGGTAGTGCTGGATGCGATAGTTCAGCACTATGTCATTTTCAGCCGCTGAATAAGCAGGTAGGCGTCCATGTGACATCTTGCCTGAAAGACATAAAGATGGAAACAGGCCTGAGCAACTCATACAGCAAGGTTACCATAGTTCTTAATACACATCTCTGTCACCCCCCCCACCATATCAGTGACAACAAACTGTTCACACAACTCAGTAGGTATGGCTACAGCTTACCTACCAGTGGGACATATATTGTATTGTACCACACTTTGTGCTATGTGTTTGTAGCCATGTTCCCTGTGTGGACACTATCATTTCTGGCCTGTTACAGAGTATTCACCTGCATGCCATTGTCAGGGCCACTGTGGTTCCATATATGCATGTGGTATGCTTGATATGTGATTGCTGCACATCTGACATTTGTTATTGGGGATATCTATGCATGCTGTTGGACATGTTCCAGGATTGTGTAGACCGTGTTCTATAACAGTGACACAATAGCATGTTTAGGGAATATTTTCCAGCAGAACCACCTCTCCAACCTTGTCTGGCCGTGTTACCAGGCCACATCACATGTGGAACCCACCCTGGGGCCTCCTTATGTACTGGTCCAGCACTACCTTCAGGTGGAACCACCTCGAGGGATGTTGCCCTCCTTCTCTGGAGGCACACATAGACATGATCCTGTCACCCGAGGTCAGGTCCAGGGTCTGTTCCATAGCAGGCTCCACAGACACATGTGAGATATGCTACATCACCTTGAGGCACCCAGTACACATTCACAGGGTCCACAGGCTCCTCCTGCTCAGCCTCCAGGCCAGGCACCTTCAGGGCGGTGGACTGCCGCTGTGAGTAGCAATGTGTGGGAGGCTTGTTCCCATTGTTTCCATATGTGGGCCCATGGGGCTTCCACAATGCAGACCACACACACCATCCCGGGTGTTTACCCACCACATGTGTCATATACCACCCCTGTAGGCTGTCCTCTATATCTACCAACCCGGACCACCTTCACAAATATACCTGCCATACTTCCCCATATTCTCATTCCCTACTTCACAGACAAGGGCAATGTGGTCCCAACAAGGGGTTCACATGTGACATACCCATCCATGTTGCACACACTTACAACTGTATATATCTGTGTGTATCACTATGTGTGCTGTTCCCTCACACATAGCATGCAGCACTGTGGTGGTAATATAGGGGACATGTATTTACATACATATATGTGTATTTGTATATATGTAGACATGCGCATATAGATATATATCTATATATGTGTAGATATATATTATGTTGTATATATGTGTTTATATATATGTCTACATATGGGTATCTGTATATCTGTGGACATATATATATATATATATATATATATATATATATATATATATATATGTGTGTGTGTGTGTGTGTGTGTGTGTGTGTGTGTGTGTACACATATACATACCTATATATGGGGTACATTCAGACATCAGGTCCACAATCTCAAAACTCTTTCCTGAACAGCTGAATTGTTCTGCCTTACTACAACACAGACAGGTGCCATATATGGACACAGCCTAACATTAGGGGGTATATATAGGGCCAGATTGCAGGCAACCCTATTACACACCTATGTAATTTCAGCATGCTACAATACATGTTAACCTGAGTGTCCTGCAAGTGGTGGGCTCTGGAACCCACGTGTCCATCATTATGGCATTACTTCCACCACCAGCTATTGGCCACAGTAATATACATCCCTCCCATTACACATCACACACTATATTGGCATACATCTTGTCAGTCGGTGCTGCTCTACACAGTTGACGGGTATGGCCCACTACCCACAGGGACAGACTTTAATGTCCATAGCAGTTGTTCAGCTGAAGATCATTGCAACAGCAACACCTGATGGCACATGTATATCATTCCACATCATCTACCTGAGTATTATGGACCAAGTACTACAGTCGATTACATGCATATATTCTTCACATACCTGTTGTGGGGATGAGGTCTGTTGTGGATAGTTTCCCTTGTAGGAGGTAATTTTTTTCACTCCTTAGCCTGCTTCGTTGTCTTTTTTTGGTGTTGTTGTGGTTCAGGATCTGTTGTATGTTTTCTGTTTATTTTCTCTTTCTATTTCTTTCTCTCTCTCTCTCTCTCTCTCTCTCTCAGTAAATGGATTAAGCTGTTTGAAATAGATTGCAGCATGGCTTTTGTGGGTGATGTACATGATCAAGTGATGGCCTCTGCACCAGTGTCTCCCATTTGCTACCTGTATGCAGCATGCTGTGTGGTACTTCCAATTACCACTGTCATGGCAACCCACTACTATAAATCCCTACATCATGTGGGCGTGGTCCCTTTACCTTTCCTGTATGGTGGACATCCTTCCTGTGTGTGGGCAGCATTGTTACAGACAGCAGGTAGCAATACCTCTTACAAGAGGACTTTCACACTCACGCCAGCTACATATTTGTATGAGGTTCCAGAACTACAAACAGAGAGTGTGAGTACTGTTGTTGTATGCATTTTATAGCACCAGTTTTACAGGGTTTGTTGTATATACTAGTTTAACATGGGCTACAGTCTGTCTGCATAGCTCTCAACTGTGTGCCTATCCACTTGATGGCCAGAGGTGTGCGTGTTATATTTTGTCTGTTCACCACACAGGTCTTGTGTCAGATATACTGGCTGTGTATGTGTTGAGTGCTATCAGTACATGGCTACATCCATTTGTGATTCTGACTTCAAATTCCTGAATAAGGGTATGTTGCAGACAGGGCCGGCCTTAGCTGAAATGGCACCCTAGGCAAAGTAGTACTCCGACGCCCCTTAAGCCCCACCCACACCATACTAATGAACACCTGTATAAACCACACCCACAGATAGGCCACTCCCCAAGGTGGCCACTCCAGTCATTTCCTTCAGTTATTTAAATGGATAGGAGAAAAGATACCTTGTAATGTAGTTAAACTGCAAGTGAATGATGGTGGAATTTTCCTTTAATAAACCCGCTTTATAAGTTGTTCCTTCACACATATTTTACTATAAAAGTCATGTCCTCAGAAAATAGAAGCCCATGTGCCTTGTTTCAAAGGGTTGCTTAAGTTAAACAGTTTCATTTACTTTGGGGTAGGTGAGTGAGTCTTACAGCTCAGTGAAAGTAGAATAGCAACCTCTCTCCTCCCTGTGTACAGTAGCTTAAGCTAGAATAGCACAAATACAGATGGCCATTTGCTAAACAATACAGTCCACAATGAAAACAGACTTAGCATGAGCAGTAAACTTCTCCACCATTAAAATGGCATGAAAAACTACATTCATAGAAGATGCATCTGGCCAGTGGAGGATTAAGTCTATCTTTGGGCTGTTTTCAAGAGAGACTCCTTGCACACATTTTTGGGCCATGCATACATGTATTTGATCTTTAATTCACCTTCCTGATTGTAGTAAATTATATTCCTTGTATAATATCAGTGTCACTTGTTAGAAAGGGTTTTAAATTGCAGTTTACCATTCTTTTAATAGGCAATGAAACCAAATGTATAAACCAAAAATGACAACCCTACTCATTTCAGAAAATTTCAACCATAAAACGTCATTACAATCCACCAATATCAATCAATACACAATCTCGGCAGAAGTAAACTATTCTGAATAATTCCACATTAAAGAAATCCGTAACTAATGAAGAGGTTGCTACTGGCAATACCTCAATGTTTCATCCACAAATTCAATGCCTGTTGCCTTTGAAGAATTAATTGCCTACATTACAATTAAAAATGATAAACTGGTAATATTGCAATAGGAAATGACTAAAACTGACAGGTTCATAGTTACTAGATATCTCATACAAAGGAGGACACAATCAGGAGTGTAACCCCTCCCCCTTTTAATGCACCAAATAATCAGCAATCATATGGGTGCTACAATGTCAACACTTCATCTACATGGTATGGGAGTAGAATCCACAGCCTTCTGCACCAAAGACAATTATGCTGCTAACACTGCTTTCAAATTCTACAACACAGTCTACCATTTGATAAACAAAACAGCCAGTTGCACACTGAAAACAGACTTAGCATGAGCAGCAGTAAACTTTCTTCCTTTGAAGCTCACAATTCCATGAAAATGACCTGAAACTCATAATCCCTTAAAAATGCACTACAACTCAGTTCCCTAAAAATAAACTCAAACTCATTTCTATCAGCAGTCTGGTAGTTGGTGTAGAACAGTGGTTCCCAAACCTTTATGGACAGAGACCCACTTATAAAAATGATAATTTTTCTCTACCCACTACCCGTGTTGGCATGTGTACATGTGAAACACTCATGGGACTCCTTAAAGAAGGCACCACCATCATGCAATGTTTTTTCGGGATTTAAAGGGCCCAAGCAAACTACTCATACTTTATTAGCAGAGTCGGATCATGGTCAAATGGGACCCTAGGCATGGTAATAGATTGGAGGACCCCCCTGAGCAGCCCTTCTTACAGCAGCCCCCTCCCCAGCCATACTAGTGTTCCATTACTTGGGTATTTCTCCCCAGTTACCATGAACACTGTTCAAACCTATCAGTATGTATACTGTTACTTATTTACTTCTACAACCATTAGATATTGAAATAAAATGCACAACCACCGATAGCCATTTGCTGAACAGTACAGTCTGGCAATGAAAACAGACTTAGCAAGAGCAGTAAACTTCACTGCCATTGAAACTCACATTCATTGAAACAGCATTAAAACTCACATTTAAATAAAATGCGTCTGGCCAGTGGAGAATTAGGTTTACCTTTAGACTGTTTTAAAACTGTAGGCTCCTTGAGCACATGTTTATGGCCATGCAAACATGTATGTGCTCTTTGATTCACCTTCCTGATTGTATTAAATATTCCTTGTATAATAAGGCACCACTTGTTGGTGTGTTTTACCTTTGTAGCTTTGTGTTTTAAATTTGTAGTTTTGAACATTTTTCTAGTAAGCAGTGAAACAAAATGCATGGCTCAATTATGACAAAACTGCCCATTTCAGAATGTTTTAACCATAAAAGGCCACTCAAACTTGTGTCATAACAATCCACCAGTATAAGTCAATAAGCACCATCTCTACATAACTAAATTTCATCTGAATAATTCTACATTAAAGAGATTTGCAAATAATGAAAAGGCTGTTACTGGCAAACAACTTTACATGTCAGTGTTTCATCTACAAATTCAATGCCTGCTGCTCTTTAAGAATTAATTGCCTACATTACATAAAGAAAAGAAAAAATGGTAATACTACAATAAAGAATGACTGAGAAACCGACAAGTTTATAGTCACTAGGCATCTTAAACAAAGGAGGACACACTCAGGAATGCAGAACCACTATCCCCCCCTTAAAATGCACCAAATAATTGGCAACTAGGGCATTACATACCATGCCTCCATACCTCCCAACAGCTTAGCACAAGAGAGCTGGACAAAGCCTAAAATATTGTGGGGGGGGGGGACACAAAGGCCCCAAAAGAGGGACAGATTATAAATATTGTTGTTATAGACTTAGAAAGTTGCTAGGATAATAGCATTTATCTTAGCAGGCATTGTCTAAAGGAAATGAAAACTGAAACTCAAGTGTATGACATTTAATTTCAATCTTTAGTGATTTTCCAGAAAACCACACATTTTATGAGGAATAGGCAAAAAATGAGGCAAGAATCTGGACAGTCTGCAAACATCTGGACAGTTGAAAGGTATGCATACCTCTCAACATCTTAATGCAAACAATCTGCACAAAGCCTAAAATAACATGAATGCAATGGCAAAAAATAGGGACAGTGAAGTAGTGCTCTTTTTAACTTGGAAAGTTACTAGAATAACAGGATTCGTATTAGCATGTATTTTGTGAAGGATGCAAAGTTTGAAACTCATATACATGTCATTTCATGACTTCAGTCCTCCCTGATTTGCCAGAAAACAACAAATTTTATGAGAAACAGACAAACTATAATGCTAAATCTGAACACTTGAAAAGGTATGTTAAACACACTTACTCTCTAACATAGCAACACACACACACACATACCTTCTCTTTCATACAGCAATTAACTAGGTTAAATTAAACTAGTTAAACACATATCAACTAATCCAGGGCACAGCTTTAAATTTACAGCACTGGACCAAATTCAGACAAACATTAGAGGTGGCCCATACAATTTACTGTTAGAAGAGCGAGAACTTACTTGGCAATGGCGTACTAATGCTTTTAGTTACCCAGGTTTAAACGACCATTGCAATATAGGCTGCCTATTTAAATTAAGAAGTCTGAACAGAAATTAAGAATATTAAGTACTACTCAGATTTACTTAGTTTTTATACTTAGTTTTTTATACTGAGTTTTATTTAAGATTTTAGCTTGTAAGAGACATATACATACATTAATTTTCTTATTTATTTTAATTACTTGTACATTTATTAGTTACTGTTGTGTTCAGTGTTTCTTCACCTTCTTACTGAACTTTGCCTCTGTATTTCCAATTTATTGTATTCAACTAGTATTGAGTATGTGTTTAGATAAAAATTAATACACACTTTATTAATATTTCAACTCAAGAAGTATAGACATATATATGTATACACATTAATTATATTTAATTTATTTATTACATATATATTTTTTATACAAGTTGCACTTATATACACTTACACATATATTAATAATAATATACAATATAATACAATAATATAATACAACGTAACGCATATACATATATATTTTTATATTTTCATATATTTTTTATCAACTATTATACATATACTTTTTTATTAATTATTATACACATATTACTATACACATATATTTATATATATATACATTTTATAGTTATATATATGGATATATTTGTTTACACACACGTACTCACATTATAGGCTTACTCTTACTGTTTTATTAACAAATGTATTAGTTTCACAACAATAACACATAATCATTATTTGTTTTATATTTAGTTTTAAATAACTATCTTAATGTAATTATAAAAGCTTTAGTTAAATCATTACTTTTACATTTTATATATATACATATGACTTTACAAGAATCTGTTTCTGACTTACATTAAAAGACTAGGCTGATTTAGATGAATTTACTGACTTAACCAAACTGTATTTTAGCAACTAGTATCAACTTTGAATCAACTTTCCATGATTTGTTGGCTTTTTCTTTATAAAATTAGCTCAGAGTTAAGCCTTGAGCTGACTCAGTTTTTTACTAACAAAGAGGTGGTTTTAGACATTTCATTTAATTTCATCTATTTATATACACAGATATATATTTTATGTATATAAATATAGAACACTTCTTTTATATATATATATATATATATATATATATATATATATATATATATATATATACTTTTTTGCTGCTAAAAGTTGTGTGCTTCTATTACACTGTTTTTAAATTTTCTTAATTTGTTAATTGACACTTTAAGTTAATGATTTTAGTGACGTGAGTGTATAAAAATGTAAATTAATTAAGGTGTTGAATGTCTGAGGAAGTCGCTCAAACATTGAGTGACGAAAAGCGCTTTACGTTTACTTGCAATAAACCTGTGTGTTTCAGTCTTCAGTGACGCGTTGGATCATCTTTTAGTGTATTTAGCTCTTTTTAACTTGGAAAGTTACTAGAATAACAGGATTCGTATTAGCATGTATTTTGTGAAGGATGCAAAGTTTGAAACTCATATACATGTCATTTCATGACTTCAGTCCTCCCTGATTTGCCAGAAAACAACAAATTTTATGAGAAACAGACAAACTATAATGCTAAATCTGAACACTTGAAAAGGTATGTTAAACACACTTACTCTCTAACATAGCAACACACACACACACATACCTTCTCTTTCATACAGCAATTAACTAGGTTAAATTAAACTAGTTAAACACATATCAACTAATCCAGGGCACAGCTTTAAATTTACAGCACTGGACCAAATTCAGACAAACATTAGAGGTGGCCCATACAATTTACTGTTAGAAGAGCGAGAACTTACTTGGCAATGGCGTACTAATGCTTTTAGTTACCCAGGTTTAAACGACCATTGCAATATAGGCTGCCTATTTAAATTAAGAAGTCTGAACAGAAATTAAGAATATTAAGTACTACTCAGATTTACTTAGTTTTTTATACTTAGTTTTTTATACTGAGTTTTATTTAAGATTTTAGCTTGTAAGAGACATATACATACATTAATTTTCTTATTTATTTTAATTACTTGTACATTTATTAGTTACTGTTGTGTTCAGTGTTTCTTCACCTTCTTACTGAACTTTGCCTCTGTATTTCCAATTTATTGTATTCAACTAGTATTGAGTATGTGTTTAGATAAAAATTAATACACACTTTATTAATATTTCAACTCAAGAAGTATAGACATATATATGTATACACATTAATTATATTTAATTTATTTATTACATATATATTTTTTATACAAGTTGCACTTATATACACTTACACATATATTAATAATAATATACAATATAATACAATAATATAATACAACGTAACGCATATACATATATATTTTTATATTTTCATATATTTTTTTATCAACTATTATACATATACTTTTTTATTAATTATTATACACATATTACTATACACATATATTTATATATATATACATTTTTATAGTTATATATATGGATATATTTGTTTACACACACGTACTCACATTATAGGCTTACTCTTACTGTTTTATTAACAAATGTATTAGTTTCACAACAATAACACATAATCATTATTTGTTTTTATATTTAGTTTTAAATAACTATCTTAATGTAATTATAAAAGCTTTAGTTAAATCATTACTTTTACATTTTATATATATACATATGACTTTACAAGAATCTGTTTCCTGACTTACATTAAAAGACTAGGCTGATTTAGATGAATTTACTGACTTAACCAAACTGTATTTTAGCAACTAGTATCAACTTTGAATCAACTTTCCATGATTTGTTGGCTTTTTCTTTATAAAAATTAGCTCAGAGTTAAGCCTTGAGCGCTGACTCAGTTTTACTAACAAAGAGGTGGTTTTAGACATTTCATTTAATTTCATCTATTTATATACACAGATATATATTTTATGTATATAAATATAGAACACTTCTTTTATATATATATATATATATATATATATATATATATATATATATATACTTTTTTGCTGCTAAAAGTTGTGTGCTTCTATTACACTGTTTTTAAATTTTCTTAATTTGTTAATTGACACTTTAAGTTAATGATTTTAGTGACGTGAGTGTATAAAAATGTAAATTAATTAAGGTGTTGAATGTCTGAGGAAGTCGCTCAAACATTGAGTGACGAAAAGCGCTTTACGTTTACTTGCAATAAACCTGTGTGTTTCAGTCTTCAGTGACGCGTTGGATCATCTTTTAGTGTATTTAGCTCTTTTTAACTTGGAAAGTTACTAGAATAACAGGATTCGTATTAGCATGTATTTTGTGAAGGATGCAAAGTTTGAAACTCATATACATGTCATTTCATGACTTCAGTCCTCCCTGATTTGCCAGAAAACAACAAATTTTATGAGAAACAGACAAACTATAATGCTAAATCTGAACACTTGAAAAGGTATGTTAAACACACTTACTCTCTAACATAGCAACACACACACACACATACCTTCTCTTTCATACAGCAATTAACTAGGTTAAATTCCACACACTGCTACTCTACTCTCTCATACAGCAAACAGACGCGCACATTTCTCTCTCATACAGAGTCAAATGGAACCACTAGTTTAAATTATACACACACACACACACACACACACACACACACACACACACACACACACACACACACACACACACACACACCTTCTTTCTGTTCTCACATAGCAGGCTGGCATTTGAAGCCAATCATTTCTTGGTATTGTAGCAACATAATCAACCCAGTCTGGTCTCATTGCAGCACTTCTAGGAGACATTTAATACCAAAGGACTTAGGATTTTACATCCGGTGAACTGCGCTATTTAATTCATTTTAATAACTGAAAGGTATAAAGGCAAAATACTTAATGTTCAATGTACATATTGCATTTAGTTCAGTTTGTAAAGCAGACAGTGAAATTAGAATTAAAAAATGTCCCAAAGGTAAGACCACTAGAAATGTGTTTAAGAATATCATAGACAAAAAAAAAAATCATAGACATCAGACTTTCCACTTGCGTTGCATCACACAATTAATAGTATAACATTTCACTTAGTGTAGAATAGTGCTGAACTTCTGATCCTGTAAACAGCTGTCTTGTATTTTGGAATTAGATTAGAATGCTACATAACACAGGTACCGAAAAAGCATTACTGACACTGTTTTTGAAAGGCCATTAAGACTAAACTATGCATAATATATTTAATCGTACTTTGTGGGGTATATCTGTTTCAATGAAAATACATTGTTTGTACGACAAAATTATATAAATATGTCTTAGTGACGTATTTATTTATTTATTTTATTTTATTTGCAGTTGGTTTACCAGGATAGTCTTGGGCCAAAAAGAACCCGTTTTCAATGGAGTTCTGGGGAGAAAAGCTCCAAAACAATCTAGGTTACAGTAGGTTATTAATGATAATTATACAAATGTTAAAGATTCATGCAAATAATTTCAAATAGTACAGCAAACATTAGAAATAATACAGACTTGTGATGAAACTTACAGATGAAACAGACTAACAAAAAGGAATATTGCAAAGTAAATACTGAGAAGTCATTACAAATTAGGAAGCATAAACTTAAGAGGTGCAGCCTAGTGCATTCTTTACAAATACCATAGGAATAATAATAATAATAATGTGTGAGTTAGGGGAAAATAATCAGGAAAATTGCTGGAGTAAACAGGGGAAAGAAGGAAGATGGAAATTGCCAGTGTTGGTTATGTGGGGTGGGAGCAAGAGCATTTCCACTGGGATACTAGATGTGAATGAAGAGATTTTTTGAAAATAAAAAGGTTAGAGGTGGTGCGAATGGACGGTGGTAGGGAGTTCCAGAGGCAAGCTAGGCCATAGGATAGAAGATGTTTGCCTGGGGATGAGTTGGTTTGTACACTTCTAATAGAGTTTGATTGTTTGACCTTAATACTCTATCAGGTAGGTGCATTTTAAAGGCAGAAGAAAGGGAGGGACAGAGGGAGGGGTTGTGAATGAGCTTGTGTGCAAGAGTTAGTTGAGTATAGGTGAGATGATCAGGTAGTTCTAGCCATTTTAGTTTTTGGAGAGAGGAACAGTGGTGGGTGGAGGACTTATGGCTGGTAACGAACTTGTCGATTTTGTTGTAGCAAGAGGAAAGTTGTGTTTTTAGAGAGGACTGTAGATTAGTTAGGAATGGAGCTCCATAGAGAAGGGAGGGGATAAGAAAGGAAGTAGAGAGAGTGATTTTAGTGGCAGGTGTAAGGTAATGGTTTTGTCGGTAGAGCACACTTAGTTTTTGATGTTTTTTTTTATATTTAGTTGTAGGTGGGAGTTGAATTTGAGCTGGCTATTAATTTGGACTCCAAGTAACTTGGTCTCTGACACCAGTTCCAGAGGTGAATTATTTTGACTGGTAATAGAGAATGTGTTTATATCGAAAGAAGTGACTTTAGAGGGGGTAAATACCATTAATTTGGTTTTAGAGGCATTGAGTGCTAGATGATTTCTTTTCATCCATTGCTCAGTGGTTGAAAAAGCATCTTGAGTAAGCTTTAGGAGTGTAGGGATAGATGTGGCAGAGCAGATAATAGTTGAATTATCTGCATATTGGATGATGTTTGAAAATGGGATAGAGTTGCGGAAATCATTTATAAATATATTAAAGAGAAGGGGACCCAGTATGGAGCCTTGGGGGACTCCGGTAGGGGTATTAAGAAAAGAGGAGGTGGCCTTTTTCCATTTTACTGCTTGTTATCTATTGGATAAGTAGCTGGAGAACCAGTTCAAAGAGGAGGGAGATAGGTTAAATTTTGAGAGTTTAGTTAAAAGCAGGCTGTGTGAGATAGTGTCAAAGGCCTTAGAGAGGTCAAGTAGTAGGGTAGAAACAATCAGGCCAGAGTCACAGGCTTTATTTACAGTTTCAAGGAAGGAGAGGAGGGCTGTCATAGTGCTATTATTTGGTCTGAATCCATGTTGTGTGGGGGTTAGTAGGTGATTATCTAAGAGATGTGGTAGGAGTTGAAGTTGGATACACTTTTCTAGGAGTTTAGAAATGGGAGACAGGATAGCAATGGGGCAGAAATTAGTAACATTGTTATTGTTTGTATGACCCAAATTATGTAAAATTTCCTTGTTGCATTTTAGTGACACAGTTGATGAAAAGCTCATACAACTGATCATGGGCCAAGAACACGAAACATTCTTGTAAACACTAATACTATTAGCTGACTTTTGTAAAACATGTTTTTTTTTTTTTCAAAATACAGGCTAAAGGCTCCATAATGCACCACATGAGACTTACTCTATAAGTCATAGTTTTATCTATTAATAACTGAAACTGTAATCTGAAGACTTTTTAAAATGTTGTAAGCGCTTGCACCAGAACTAAACACACATACAACATGTCTGAGTAAAGTGTACAAAGCTGAGTATGGACATTTAAAATTGAACTCAATAACAGAACACCGGGAAATATCAGATAAAGTAGTCAATTAAGCTATTTTAAAATAAAACCACGACTTCCACACAAACTTCTACAAAGTTTATTAATGCTTAACTAGAATCCACACGTTTTCATCCAAAACATAGGATGAACTTTGTAGAAGTGTTGTAAGAAGTTCATGGTTTTATTATAAAATAACCCGATTCAGTACTTTATCCAATACTTCCAGGTGCCCTGTTGTTATTGAGTTTGTCTGGTCTGCTTTGGGACACATTTAAAGGTGCACTATATGCAATATTTTATAAATGTATACGCATCACAGATAAGAAAGTGATTTCGCTACTGACAGACTTTCAGCATATCAGCAACATACACAAACCTACTTTCACACATTAACACACGTACACATTTCATCTCTTATACAAACAGACCAGCTAATTTAAATTCCATACACACACACAAGCACACACTTTCTCTCTCATACAGAAATGAATGGCTTAAATTACACATAGACACATGCACCCATACACTTACCTGCTTTCTAAACCAAATGGCTAAAGGCAGACACGTGGACTTGGCTCATTTATTAAAGGAACTGCTAGTTTAAATTATGCGCAGGCCAGAAGAATGTATTTAGGTCCACGCTGGAATTGTGATGCATGCATATTCATGTTCCTCCTTAAAGTAACAGACACTTGTACCTCGAGGTAAAAACTTTTTTTTTTAAGTCTCCCAGCCAACCTGCAGCTGTAAGGTGGAGGGCACTCACCCCCTCTTGCGCTATGGTTCATGCTTCTGGTTATGAGCTGAGAAGAATGCAAACTTTATTAATTAAAATAAATAAATACATAAAGAAAAAGAGCGCCCTTTACAAGGTCAGCCAGTATGGTGCCCTAG